>NC_061111.1:85489217-85511590 GCF_002878395.1 Capsicum annuum
GGTTCAAAGCATCCTTTAGCACGATTTAACATAGAAACACACCTACACTTTTCTTTAACAAAGACAGAAATGTAAAAAAAATACATACCTCAAGTACGATTATCGAAAACGGGGAACAAGAATGGATATTTGGACTTTATGTTTTTCTCGGCTTCCCAATAAGCTTCTTCAACCTTATGGTTCCTCCATAGACCTTCACTGAATCCACATCCTTAGTCCACAACTGACGGACTTAATGATCCAAAATCTTAATCGAGGCTTCCTTGGATTACAAGGAATTCAAAATACCCACACTCTCTAAGGAAACAATCAAGGATGGATTACCCTAGCACTTCTTCAACATCGAAACGTGGAACACCAGATGAATAGAACCCAAACTAGAAGGCAATTACAATTCATAAGCAATATTACCCACTCTCTTCAAAACCAAATAAGGACCCACATTGCGAGTACTAAGCTTCTTCTTCTTCCCAAACCGCATCACTCCCTTCGTAGAAGACACCTTCAAGAATACCAAATCACCAAGATCAAATTTCAACTCCCTTTGCCTCATGTCCGCACAGTACTTTTGGCAACTTAGGGTGGTCTTAACCCTATCCCTTATCACCTTCAACTTCTTTATGGCCTGGTGAACTATATCAGGGCTAAACAATCTAGTCTCTCCATCTTCGAACCACCCAATAGGAGAACAACATCTCCTACTATACAACGCCTAGAACAGAGCCATTCTAATAATAGAGTGATAGATTTTATTTTATGCAAACTCAATGAGAGGCAAATAATCAACCAAACTACCACCAAAGTCAATCACACAAGCTCGAAGTATATCCTATAACGTCTAGATAGTCCTTTACGCTTGTTTGTCTGTCTGAGGGTGGAAAGTGATGCTAAGGTTCACCTTAGTCCTAAACCTCTCTAGATAGAATGTCAGAAGTTGGATAAGAACTGCATACCATGATCAGATATGATTGAAATAGGATCACCATACAATTTGATGATCTCTTGAATAAACAACTTCGTATAATCCTCTGCAGAATAACTAGTCCTCATAGGCAAGAAGTAAGTTGACTTAGTCATCCTATCTATAATGACCCAAAATTACTCAAACTGGCATTAAGACTGTGGAAGACCGATAACAAAATACATATTAATCACTTCCCATTTTCACATGGGCAACTCAATCTCTTTACAAACCACCAGGCCTCAATTGCTCCACTTTTACTTGCTGACAAACAATACACTTAGCCATAAAAATAGCCATATCTCTCCTCATGTTATTCCACCAATAAATTTCTTTCAAGTCATGTTACATCTTCATCAAAATAGGATGAACCTTGTACCATGAATCATGAGCCTCATTCCAGATCGTCTCACATAATCCATCAATATCAGGAACGCAAAATCTCCATCGGTAGCTCAAAATACCATCACCCCCAATCTCAAAAGCTAGGACTTTCTGTTGACCCACATCATCCTTGATCTGCATCAAGATAGGATCTAAAACCTACTTTTCTTTTACCTCAGCCTCCCAAAAGATGACTTTTCCACCTCTTGTACAATCACACCACTATATTAAGAGTCCAAGAGATGAACTCCAAGATTCTCCAAACAATGAATATTCTTCACCAACCCATGCTTCTCCTCATCCACATAAGATAAGCTCCCCATGGACAACATGCTAAGATCATAAGCAGCCATGTTAGTAATACCTGGATGATAATGGAGACTCATGTCATAATCCTTGGGCAACTCAAGCTATCTCCTTTGCCTGGCATTCAACTTTTTCTAGGTGAACAGATACTGTAGGCACTGATGAACAAAATAAATATCAACATAAACTCTGTACAAATAGTGGCGCCAAATCTTCAATGCAAACACCACACCAATAATTCCAAGTTATGTGTCGGATAATTTTTCTTATGAACTCTCAACTATCTAAAAGCATAGGCCACCACCTTACCATGTTGTATCAAAGCACAACCAAGTCCAATATGGGATATATCACTATACACAATGAAGCTATCATTACCCTCGGGCAGGGTCAAAATAGAAGTAGAATTTAACTTATCCTTTAACTTCTTAAAGCTACCCTCACACACATCGAACCATAGAAAATTCATGTTCTTCTAAGTCAACTTAGTCAATGGAGTAGTAATAGATGAGAAGCTCTCTAATAATTTCCTCTAATAACTGGATAAACCCAAGAAGCTCCAAATATTAGTTAGAGTCGTAGGCCTAGGCCACTTTTTCACTATCTCTACCTTATATGAATCCACCCTGATCCCTTCACTAGAAATAACATGACCCAAATAAGTAACAACATTTATCCAGAACTCACACTTAGAAAATTTAGAGTACAACCGCTGATCTTTCAAGGTCTACAACATAATCTGGAGATGATTGGTATGATCTACCTCACTCTTAGAGTATACCAAAATAAAATCATTAAATACAATCACAAATAAATCCAAAAACTGATAGAATGCCTAATTCGTAAGATCTATAAATTCCATTGATGCATTAGTAAAACCAAAGGACATTACCAAAAACTCAAAATAACTATACCGAGTTCAGAAGGTAGTCTTAGAGATATCCACCTCTCTGATCTTCAACTAATGATAACCCAACCAAAGGTCAATCTTAAAAAAGTACTTAGCTCCCTGAAGTTAATCAAATAGGTTATTAATCCTAGAAAGAGGATACTTATTCATCACCATCACCTTATTCAACTGGCGGTAGTCTATACATATTCAAAGAGAACCATCCTTCTTCCATATGAAGAGAACAGGACCACCCCATGGTGAAACACTAGGCAAATCTAACCTTTATCTAGAAGATCTTTTAGATGCTTTTTAAGATCTTTTAGCTTAGTTAGAATTATTTTATAAGGAGGGATAGAGATAGGATGAGTGTCTGGGAGAAGGTCGATCTCATAATTGATTTCCCTATCAAGAAGAAAACCAGAAAGATCCTCAGGGAAAACCTTAGGAAATTCATTAACCATAAGAACTGATTGTAGAGAAGGTCCCTCTAACTCAAACCAAATAATAGAGACACCTTTAGGAGATTAAATTCTTGGCTCTAACATAAGAAATGAACCTTACCTTAGGCACTAGGGAAATTCATTCCCATTCTATTACCGGCTTATTAGGAAATTTAAAAATAACCTTATGGGTCTGGCAGTCCAAAAGGGCATAGCACGAGCCCAATTAATCCATCCCTAAAATTACGTCAAAGTCAACCATATCCAACTTTATTAAGTTTACCAAGGTCTCTCTACCACAGATAAATACCACGAAAACTCTATAGACTATTCTAGCCACAATAGAGACACCCACCTAGGTAGACACTATAAAAGGGATCAAGAATACACTCAAGAAAACTAAAATAAACTGCCACATAATGGGTCATATAAGAAAGGGTCGACCCTAGATAAGAAAAGTAATACACATCATGAGAGAAGAGTTTTAACATACCAGTGATGACATCAAGAGATGTCTTAAAGTCCTGATTGATAGAAAGAGCATACAGATGGTTCCAACTAGTATCGAAGCCAGAAATAGCACCCTTTAGTGCCAGATTTGATGAAGTAGTATAGGAACCTTGTTAGCCCTATAAACAACCTTAGAAAGACAATCCCGTTGTATATGAACAATCTAATCACAACTAAAACACTGATTCTTTTTCTTTGCACACTAACCATGATGCAGCTGACAATAAAACCCACAAGAAGGATATGATAGAGAAGACTGGGCATCACTGTCCTAAGATTAGCACCCTCTAACCTAGGTCCATCACAACTATGGAAAGGATGATCACCAGACAGCTTTGGATAGGGAGCACTAGTGTAACATCCTGAGTCTATACCCTGGATGCTACACGGTGCTTATAATCTTGAGGGACCACAAGCTAACCCATAATTGGTACCTGCTGTAATAATTGAACAATGATATTATATTATGCAAAAAGTAGGTAAAAACTTGTCATAAGATTCAAAATTGTAAATAAATACTAAGTACTGAAAACTGAATACTAATACATCTGTCTGAAATACTCTAGTCTGATAAGTCTTTGCTATCTGAATAAGGAATTGATAGGACAAACCCCCAACTAACCCCGACTACTAAAAACTAATAAACTGGGATACTGAAGTAATAATTATATCCTCAAACTATGAGGACTTACCACTAGTCTGATGTTTATGGATAGGGCTACTAAGTATGATCAAGAACCCACGCGTCTAAACCTATGATATAAGACATCATAGCGTAAAAGAAAGGTATGAGTCAGTACTTTAAATATACTAGTATGCTAAGTGAGGTAGGATGAGATACATGGGTTCATATACAAGAAAAATGCTGACTGAATAACATAAGTATAACTGAATTAAAGTCCATGCATGAATACATAAACTATAACTGAAGTCATGATAACACTGGATACTAAGTTTTGAATTACCAATTTACTGATATCTGAGTTTACTGATACTATATTAACATTAACTGAGTGACTGTATCTGAAAGTCCTAATTCTGTGGAACTATTTTGAGTTCCGTACTGAACTGAGTGACTATGTCTGTAGTCCTAATTTTTGTAAAACTAAACTGAGTTCTATTCTGATAACTAAAACTGTAACTATGGGAGGTAATCATCTAATCGACATGCTTCTTTCTGAATAGACTAAGGTCCAATCGGTAACCCTAGTTGGTAGGGTATCAGTACCATGCCATGGGTAAACACAATTGTAAGTTAACCCTCTCTGACAGGAAGCTCTTTCATCAACCCTCGCTGGTAGGAAAACTCGTATAAGATGTATCAACCCTAGTCTAGAAGGAAGATATCTCAACCTACGCTGGATACATAGTTCTATAATGGAGGGATTGCTACTAAGGTTCAAACCCTCTGCTGGCAGGAATGCCCCCATTCCTGGGTTTGCTCGGTGCTGAATCCTACTCCCAACTGAATAGACACTAAACTAATTCCTAGTCCATTCTAGGCTTGACTAAACCATTACTGATTATACTGTCAAACTGAATGGAATTGAGTTCACTATATTTCATTGACTAACAGAATACTATTGAATTCTATTAACTAACTGAATTTATTGAGGTTTGAATTGGATACTAAACTGGACTAGACTGATACTGAGTCTACTAAGTTTTTCCTGAGTTCTGTAACTGACTGAGAGTACTATTGATCATGATAGAACTGAGATTATTTTGTAACTAACACTGGCTCTAGGTAAACAGCTAAATTGTTGGGTAATAAATACCCCCAGGAATCGATAGCATGAAAAATAAATCATAGCGTAGACTTGAAAGGCATAACCATATGCACCTAATCATAATTCATTCGTAGAGACATTCCATCAAACACTTGCATGATATAACTTGCACAAGCTAACATGACATGATTGTTTTCCCTTTTTTCTTTGTCCTCATGAGCAATTTATCAAACACTTAGAGAACCTAATCCATGGACATATCACTAAACAACACATAGGCATCACAATTTAAATCCCCATTTACAATTTTAAGGGTTTAGCGAGGATTCACATGATTCTATACATATATCAAATAACTACACATGAAACTTATAACAAACATGGATTAGAAACCCAATTAATCATTATAATCATGAATATAATCAAACCCAACATGAAATTCTTGAAATCAATACACTTGAAGTTTTAAAAGTAGTTTCTTGAACTCCAAGGGTGGAAGGGACCCTTGGATGAACACTTGACATACCTTGGTATTCAAATTTGCGAAGAATGATGAAGTGTTCTCGAAGGCTAAATCTTGAATTATTGATCCTAGGGTTGCTTGTTGAGAATTTTAAGAAAGTTGAATGGATTTTGCCTTTAAAGAGGCTTAATTTTGTACTTTGAAGGCTGACATAAGATGGGAAAAGATCCAACTACCCCTGAGGATGCGGCTTATTAATGACTGAAAACTGATTTAGCAACACATCGCGTCATTAGCATCGATGCGATAGCCAACACGCCATGTCTAGTCCGTATCAGTTTACTAGAATTTGTACTGGGAGCTGAAAAAAATACTCATCGATGTGATGGACAATATGGCACGTCAAGATCACGTCGATCCACTAGTTTGAGCTTTCAAATATATTTCAAATGAAGTTCAAAAAATCTGAAACTTATCCAAGAATACCTACTGACATTCCTGATCATGAATTAACCTAAAAATCAATATTTAAAGGTCATAAGGGTCGTGAAAAAGGATTGTCAACTTACAAAGGCTAAAATAACTCTAAGTATGAACACTTCGATGAATTTTTTTCTAAGTTTGGGACTCCTTACTAGCTTTTATAGGACTGAGTCAAGCTTAGGATTTTGCGGGGCCTTACAACTAGCCATTGAATAGGAGTTAGGATCCCCCAACTCTTTTTCTTAGACCACTTTCAGCCATCTTTACCACTCTGTTGCTGACCTCTACCCTGATCTGAATTTCTTAAACTCCTACTCAATCATCTTTTCTCCATCTCTTTTTGCCTTATTTTTTCCTCATCAACTTGTTGAATATACACTACAAGTCTAGAGATGTAAATATCCTTGTTCAATAAGGTAGCCTTGATCTTCAAAACCAAATCTCTAGACAATCTTGAGGCAAACTTCCTCATCCTACCCTTCATGCTAGACACTAACTCAAGAGCATAGCAAGACAACTAATGAAATTTTAGGGCATACTCTTTTGCAATCATTTTGCCTTATTTCAAATTCACAAATTCCTCCATTTTTGCCTTCCTCAACTACTGAGGAAAAAAGATATCAAGAAAAGAACTCAAAAAGTCATCCCACATGGCATTTTCAATATCCTCTCCCTCAACTGCTCCTACTCCTCATACCATTGGTATGTCATATCCTTCAACTAGTAAGAAGCAAAATCCACACCCTCTACATCAGTGGCATACATAACTCAGAAAATCTTTTTTATCTCATCAATAAAACCTTGAGGATCCTCCTCAACCTTAGATCCAGTCAAAGTTAAAGGATTCAAACTCATAAGCTGGATAACTCTAGTGGCCTCAGAAGAACCCACAATAGTACCAGTAAGACTCAACTGATGTGACTAGATGTCACCAATTGGGTCAATAGATGAATAGATCGGCGAAGCTCAGAATTAGTAATATCTCTGTGAGGTGACTAAGCATGGGTATAATCGTATAGAGAAGAATCAGTAAAGATAGATAGAACTTCATAGTGGCAATAAGAAGCAGCAACCCTAGATTAAGTCTATACCCTATAAGTAGGACTATTTCCATCCATATGGTCGTCAAGCAGGAAAGAAAGTTTCCACAAGCATCAGATCTTCTAGGAGGCATCATCTAGAATGCGATCAAATAAGAATTAGGGGAGATTCAAGGCCTTAGAATCTTAGACTAAATATAGAGTAACAAGAAAGGAAAACATTCCTAAATGCCTCAAAGCCTCTCTCTTAAAAGTGTGGCACACTGCATATCCATGAAAGAGACTCTAATTGACATGGCTTTGTGGTAACTAATTGACCATGAACCTAGGCTCTGATACTAAGCTCGTCACGACCAGAACCAAGGACTGGACATGATGGGTATCTCAGGTTTGTCGTAGACCAAAGACCACTTTCTTTGTCTATCCAGATAGAATATAATACCCTATCAGTAGATGAATTCTGAATGTATAACAAGATAGAAGGTGATAATATTAAAGTAATGCCATGATTAATAATTCAAAATCAATCAAAGATCCAAATGTACACAAGCATATGCAAATACTTATATATAACCTGTTGGGGTAGAGAGCAAGTTTTAGCATACACTTTAAAACCTTACCCTGGGTTGTGTAGCATAGCCGTCATAAAAAGGAACCCATGGGCTATATGGTTCTATCTATCCCCCACCTAAAAGGGATCCAGTGCGTGT
Source organism: Capsicum annuum (assembly GCF_002878395.1). Lineage (NCBI taxonomy): Eukaryota > Viridiplantae > Streptophyta > Magnoliopsida > Solanales > Solanaceae > Capsicum > Capsicum annuum. Next base: position 85,497,137 of record NC_061111.1, read on the forward strand.
AGCCACATAAACTAGAGCATAATTATATGCACATATACACCATGAGGGACTCGAACCTCCTGGCATATATCAAAGGTGACTTAAGTACCTAGTAATTTAACATGGGGGACTCGAACCTCCCAATCATATAATAAGGGTGACTCAAACCACCCAATCACAAAGACCCCTGCGTTGCTACGTAGTTTCCACTATTGGTCTCTAGGGACCTCTACTTTCACAATTCGGCTATACAACCCTCTTTTAAGCCTAATTAAAACATTTAGTGAATATTTCCTACAATTGAACCAATTCATTCATTAAGGCATCCTGTTGGTATTGTCATATTAACCTAACTTCCAAGTTAACATTATCATGCAATGACATTTAACCATTCACATAGGGAAATTCATAACCCCTCTAGGTTTAATTATTTATTCATATAGGGAATCCACAAACCCCGAGGTTCAATAAAATCAATTTGTAGTTCATTAATATTTTACGATAATGCATTCGTATAAGTGAGCAAGTCAAACCATGTGACAAATCATATTCAATATCAATTTCACAAATGGGTTGAGGGAACACAATTTAGAAAATCATATATTAAGGAAAAATCATCAAATTTGGGAAAACCATGACCTATTAATTTATTCTCCATGCCCATGCACCCTACAAGTTCAAAACTATTAATAAAGCATAAGCAATGCATAATAATTCATAGGAAAACAATTTAAGAATCAATCATGCCAAAATCCTCAACCTATTCAAAACTCATGTTCAAATCCACATAAACAACCATATAATTTCATGCTTTCAGTAAAAAAAGTATAAGGGTAGAGTCACAAGACTGAAATATTAAGTGTTGTTAAAAGAATTCAACCCTTCAAGCTTTGGATGGCCAAGTATAAGAAACATTACTTGTTCTTGCGTTAGAAAATAAGAGAATTTGAGAGAATGTTTTTGATGTGTGCACCCATACTGATCTAGTTACGACTAAGTCATACTACTCGTAAAGTGACCCTATGACTCGTAGCGTCCTAGTCATAGTCAAGACAAAATACTTTGGGTAATATGTTGGTCACCCTACGATCAGAACCTTACGACTTATATAGAGTCCTTACGACTCATAACCTCAAGTCATCACAAAGGCAATAACTCGGACAAAACTTATTGGTCACCCTATGATTCGGGTCTTATGACCCGTTAATACACTTTACGACTCGTATGGTGAGTCTTAGGTTAGACAGTGAGTTCAAAACTCAGAATTTTCCAGAGACAAAAATTTGGGGTGTCACAAAAACTTATCACTTCATAAGTTGAAAACTTAGTTGTTGATCTACTATTTATACTATTACATAGTTGAACGCAACCTACTTATGCACCAACCAAAATGTAAACACATTGGCGTGCAAGTTGTGATCTGCACTTGACATATTTTCTGCTATCTTCATACTTATCTAAGAGTATATATAGCTCATTATGTATGTTTGTCATCCTAAATGCAGGTTGTTGTTGCTCCACCAACTTATCCTGCTGATTTTGGAAGTGATTTTGCAGTTGATTCAAGTGAATGGAAAGGGGAGTTCTTCCCTGGAATTCCAATAATTAAGTATGAGCTAATGTGAATATATCCCAGATTCACTTGTTTCTCATTAATTACAACAATTTAAGTATTAGATTTTTTGGTGAATTAGGATATGTTATTTTGCTGAATTTTTATGTCTAATGTACGGAGATAAAATACGTTGAGCAAAACAATTCAATCAGATTAAACTAATCATAATGAAAGGTAATTTATAATTAATTTCTATTTCTAACTTTCCAAATTTTTCCCTAATTCTTATTACTTAGATAAAATTGAGTTTGTTTAAACGTATCACTTGGTCTATGAATCTTGCAACCATTTGAGAAGTGTCACACCTATATGTGCGATTAGTGCACTAGCAATGATTTATCCAATCATACAAAAATGCATATGATCCTTTTGATGTTTTTCTATATTTAGTCAAATGAATAATCGCTACTTGGATTCATACTTCTAATGATAATTTTTTACTGCTAAAATTATCACTAATACAGGCCTGCTAAATTTAGTTTTTTATTTGTAGAGTTTTAGACTATAGAAACATATTCTATGCCTCCTAATGTTTGAACTTGAAAAAATTTTGGGTAAGGGTGAATCATGTTTTTTAATTTCTAATTAAGCTACCAAGCAACTCTGGTTTGTGCATTTTCTTAATTTAGTTCACAAATCTTGGAGATACAAGGTTAAGCGCATAAATGGCATAGCAGAAACACTCTTTCATAATATCAAGATACACTTCTATTTATCTTTGAAATTTATTGGTTAGAAGCAGCCGACATTCATCATGTCATCTTGCCGACCAAGGCCTCTACTTGACAATGTATAAATTTTATCCTTTTTGCTATTGTAGTTAGTTGTTCTTTGTTTTTACCTTTGTTTTATAAGATAAAAATCATGCTACTTTTTACTATGTACCTTCTCAATGCATTACTATATAATTTTACTTAATATGGCGATTGGGGTCCACTTGTATTTTCCTTTAGACATGTATACTTTGTGTCCATTTTCTCTAACAGCTGTCAAAGCTACCTTTAAAAGAAGATATAATTATATTATATTTTTCCTGCTTTTTTTGCTTGCAGCTGAATTGAGTATTGTATTATATAACACTGGTTAATGGTTACTATGTACCTTCTAATAAGCAAAACGATGTGTGTGTTAACACTTTTGATTCTAAGTAAATTCTTTCTTTTTCTTCTTTTCCTTAGAAATTTCTTCAATCTTCTACAGTTGATTCTACCCATATTGAGCTTAAATGTAGCAGGAGGTTCTCTTCAAGCAAGTAGAAGAAATATCCATATATAAGAATGTCTAAACAAAACTCATGGGACAAAAGGCTAATTGCGTATCTAGCACAACAAGAAAAAGCCCTCTTACATGGTCCTACTGATACTTTTGCAGCTATAAATCAAGAAAAAACAACTTTAATGCACTCTTTAACTTGGAAGTTAGTTGATGAAACTAATCCACACTTTCAGCTTTTATGTCAAAGTTAGCTTTAAATGAAAAAACCTCTAATGTAATTTTGATTATGAAATACAAAACAAACTTACTTTCCAGTTACAAATCATAACTAAGTCACTATTACAGTGCGAGGCTCTTCCATCGTGTACTACTATCTCCAATCTCTATCTCTATCTCCAATCTCTAATATATTAAAAGTATGAAGGGTCTTATTTTTAAATATTGTTTGAACTTTTTACCCTTCATTAAAAGTTTTCACAACAGATCAAATTATTTTTTCAAAAGTTTTCGCAATAGACAACATTATTTTTTCATTATTTTCTTCAATTATTGTTCATTATATTTATATTGTTGAATCCTAAAATAGATTGAAGAATCTTGAAAAATTAAGAAGTCCTAATAATATAGTAAAAGGAAAATATTTGGGAATGTACGTGAAAAGTTAATTGGACTCCTAAAATATAAGTCTTAAAATATATGAAAAGAACCCTAATAGAATAAATATATAAATTTTCTTTTTTCCCTTTTACCACCTTCTGTGAGAGTGATATAGGGTGATTGCTAAGTTTGGGAGTTTTGGTGAGGGTAGAATCAATAAGGATATGGTCTATTATGTTAGCTGATGTGAGAGTTATTCTTTCTTTGCATAAATTTACTTTGCCTGTTAAGAATTATGCACAAAGTTTTCACCTTGTAACTTGATTTTGATTTGTAATGTCTTTTTCTGGCAAAGTGTAACACCAAGGAAGGTTGCTATCATTAATAAAAAGATGTGTAAAGTTTTTATGACTATGAATTATTTTAATTGTTAAATGTACCCTAATAGAGTCGAATGGGTACTTAAGGCTCCGTTCCTATCTGGATTGCTATATCTTTTTTGCCAGTTTTACCCCATATGTCTCTCCTTAATCACAAGATTATACCACATTAATGAACAAGCCAAGTTAAACAATATTTCACTCAATGTTCATCATTATAAAGTGTTGCTTCATCTTTTGTACCAACGAATTTACAAGAGTTAGATTTGTTTTATTATAGAAATTGGAGTTACAGTTTAATTCCTAGTTTACAAGAGTCTTGTAATTTGTTGATTATTGAGGCTTAAGAGTTTTAGTGAAGTTGGGGTAAAATTCTGTATAGGTACAAGTCGTGGTTTTTTACATCTTGATTGAGTCGGGTGTTTTCCACGTAAAAATACTGTCTTTTTATTTACTCTACATAAGTGAACCACATTAGTGTACTTGTTTCACTGATAAGCAACAAATAGAGTAAAACATTAAAATCAATAGGGTACACACTTTAACAAGTGGTATCAAAGCGAGGTTGTCTTAAATAAGGTTAGCTCCTAAGAAAAGATCACTATGATGAATTCCGCACCTCCTACTAGTCACAGTGAAGGTCAGTTAACTAATAGACCTCCACTCTTTGATGGTTCTCACTTCCTCTGGTGGAAAGCTAGAAAGGAAATATACATTTAATGGGAAGACTATGAATTGTGGGATAGGATCACTGATGGTCCTACTATCCCAATGAAGTTGGTTGATGATGAACAGGTCAAGAAAGTAAGAAGTGAATTTACTGCTGATGACTTGCTAGCATTAAGAAGAATGCTAAGGCCAAGAACATCTTGGTCTATAGATTAGGGCCAGCTGAGAATAATAAAGTATCAAACTATACCACTTGTAATCAAATTTGGGATGCCCTGGTCAATGCACACGAGGGCACCTCTCAAGTAAGGAAGTTTAGAATTGCCCTTCTCTTTAATGAATATAAAGCTTTCAAGATGAAAGAGAATGAATTACTTCATGAAATGATGACCAGACTTACTGCCCTAACAAATGAATTGACCTCCTTGGGAAAAGACATTCCTATGAAGGAACAAGTTGAAAAAGTATTAAGGGTATTGCCTAAGTCTAAATAGGATGTTAAAGTCACTGCCATTAGGAAAGCAAAGGATCTCACTCAAATGACATTAGATGAACTGGTAGGTAATCTTAAGACCTATGAAATGCAAATTGATAGGATCAAGAAAGAAGTGGCAGACCCTAAGATAACCTTGGCATTGAAGGCATCAGACAGTGATGAAGAAGTTGAACTTGATGAAGAACAAATTGCCTTCATAACTAAGAAATTCAATAAGTTTTTCAAAAGAAAAGAACATTCCAATGACAATCCAAATATATGCTACAAATATGGTAAGACTGATCATCAGATTAGAGACTATATTGTATGGGAAATAGAGTGGAAGAAGGAAAGAGCTGAAAAAATTAAAACAAAAAGTTAAAAAGAGAGAGGAGAATGCTATGGTATCCACTTGGGGATCTGATTCAGATGAGCCAGAAGATGAAGAAATTGATGAGACTGCACTCACGACCATTGGAGATTTTGACTTGGAAGAAGAAGATGGTACTTCTGAGGTAAGCATTCTTAAGCTTAAAGAAAAACTACATATATTTTCTAAAATAAAACTTATGTCCTTAATGAGTGCCTTAATTGATGATTTCTAAGAATTTACTTCTGATAGGGATGAGTTATTCAACAGCCTTGCAAGCCTCAAATTTAACTTCATTGATTTTAAAGCTTGTAAGAATACTATTGAAAAGGAAAACAGTACTCTTAAGGAATTGTACAACTTGATTTTGCAAATATCACACTCAAAACTAAAGTCCTAAAACTAAGACTTATTGAAAAAGGAAAAAGGAGTAAAAGCAAGGAATAGAAAAATATTGAACTTGAGTTAATCAAGTACACACAAGAGTGCGATGATGCAAAAGAAATGATGAATAATTTGTGTCAAGAAATTACAAAACTAAAACTTGATTTTGAAAGAGCAAAAAGATGGACAAATGCTTCAGGAATTATTCACAAACTAAGTGATAGAAGTCATAGTGAAAAACATGGACTGGGTTTTTACAAAAGCCTTGATATTACTCAAGATTTGTGCTACATATGTGGTAATTCAGGTCATCCAACTACTAAATGTCCTGTTTCTACAAAAAGTAGGTCTAGGAGTATAAGTTTGGCAAATAAACTAGCTCAAATCAATATAAGGAAACAAAAACTATGAAAGAAAATAGGTTGTGCAACCTGTTGCCTGCATGGACTAAAAGAAATTTGATTCATCCTTTTACTCATAAAAAGGGACCCAATCTTGTCTGGGTTCCTAAATTTAACCCCTAATTTAATTTTGTAGGTGAGAGTGAAAGAAAGAAAAAAGCATTGGTACCTGGATAGTGCATGCTTAAGAAATATCACTGGTGATAAAGAAAAATTCCTTTCATTCTCCAAAATAAGTGAGGGTGGAGTTTCATTTGGTGATGGAAAAAAGGGAATCATTACAGAAGTTGGAAAGATTAGTACATCTGAATCAAGGGCATTGGAGGATGTCTACCTTGTGAAAGGATTGAAGCACAACCTACTCAGCATATCATAACTGTGTGATAAAGGTAACAAATTTGTTTTTACTTCTGCAGAAGTCAAAGTCAAAAGGATGGACACCAAGGATGTTGTACTCATTGCAAGAAGACACAGGAATGTGTACAAAGTTGATATAATGACAATGCTAGGAACAAAACTGACTTGCTTGAGTGCTATAGAAAATTATCCCCTCATTTGGCACAGGAAACTTGGACATGCAAGTCTGAAATAATTAAACAAACTTTCTTCCAAGGATATAGTACTGGGCTTGCCCAAAACCAAATTCAAGGAAGAAAAGGTTTGCAGTTCCTGTGTAAGGGGGAAGCAGGTAAAATCTTTTTTTTAAGTCAAAGAACAATGTTAGTACAAGTAAGTGCCTTGACCTGATCCATATGGATCTATGTGGGCCAATAAGACTGCAAAATAGAGGTGGAAAGAGGTATGTTTTTGTGATTATTGATAATTATTCCAGATTTAACTGGACATTGTTTCTAGCTTCCAAAGAAGATTCTTTTGATGTATTTACTATTTTCATTAAGAAAATTGAAAAGAAACTAGGCAGTTCCCTAATTTCCATAAGATCTGACCATGGTACAGAATTTGAAAATGTTAAGTTTTGGGAATTTTGTTCTGCAAATGATATTGATCACAATTTCTCTGCTCCCAAAACACCTCAACAAAATCAAGTAGTAGAAAGGAAAAATAGGACTTTGGAAGATATGGCTAGAACAATAATGCTTACAGGAAATCTTGCTAAAAAACTTTGGGCTGAGGCAATTAGTACTACTGTATATAATAAATAGATGCATGATCAGACCTATTCTAGAGAAGACTCCCTATGAATTACTAAAAGGAAGAAGACTAAATATTTTTCATTTTAGAACTTTTGGTTGTAAATGTTTCATTCATAATAATAGGAAAGATCAAATGGGAAAGTTTGAAGCTAAGAGTGATGATGGAATCTTCTTAGGATATTCACATCATAGTAAGGCCTATAGGGTTCTAAAAAATAGAACAAATTGAGTTAAAGAAAGTGTACCTGTAGTTTTTGATGAATCTTATGCTAAGAATAACTTGCAGGAAAGGAGTGATTCTGAGGAACAAGTTACTCAACATGGTTCATCCACTGGAGTTACCAAACATGGAGGCACCTCGACAGAGGGAACTGATTCTGCAGGTAAATTAATAGGGGGAACTGAACCACCAACTAACCCAGTTCAGAACAATTGCAGTAATCCTAGTCGCTCACTAGGATTGGTCCCGCAAGGATACAAGTATTAAGGTCACATCCTACTGAAAATATACTCACTGATTTCACATATGGGATCACCACAAGGTCTGGGTTGAGAAGCATGTGTGCCTTCAAAGCATTTTTGTTAGAAATTGAACCAAAGAAAGTGAATGAAGCACTCCTTGATGCTGATTGGATCATATCCATACAAGAAAAGTTAAATCAATTTGAAAAAAATATAGTGTAGCACTTAGTTCCTCTTCCAAAAGACAGGATAGTGATTGGAACTAAGTGGGTGTATAGGAACAAGGTTGATGAGCATGGAACAGTTACAAGGAACAAGGAAAGATTGGTGGTCCTAGGATACAATCAAGAAGAAGGCATAAATTTTGATAAGACCCTTGCTCCTATTGCTAAAATTGAATCGATAAGGCTTCTTGTAGCTTTTACTATTATATGGAGTTCATTCTTTATCAAATGGATGTTAAGAATGCCTTTTTGAATGGAATTCTTAAGAAAGAGGTGTATTTCAAACAACTACCAGTATTTGAGAGTAAGGACTTCCCTGATCATGTATACAAACTTGACAAAGCCTTGTATGGTCTTAAACAAGCTCCAAGAGCTTAGTATGAAAGATTGTCAAAATTTCTCTTGGAGCATGGTCATACTAGAGGTAAAATTAACAATACTTTTTACCTGAAAACTAATGGAAAAGATTTGTTGGTTGTGCAGGTGTATGTTGATGATATTATCTTTGGCTCCACAAACATGAACATGCCTCATGACTTTGTAAAATTCATGAGTTACGAATTTGAGATGAGTATGATGAGGGAGTTAAATTATTTATTAGGACTGCAAATCAAGAAAACGGCCTCTGGAACCATGAGTCATCAATAAAAGTATGTCAAGGAACTTCTTAAAAGATTTTCCATGGAAGAAGCAAAAAAGATCAGCATTCCAATAGCCACTGCTACAAGACTGGATGTGGATGAAAGAGGTTTTGAGGTGTAGCAAAAACTATATAGAGAGATAATAGGATCATTACTGTATATCATAGCAAGCAGACCTGATATTGTGTTCAGTGTGGGACTATGTGCTAGGTTCCAAACAAATCCTAAGGAATCTCATTTGAAATCTTGAAGAGAATCTTTAGATATCTCAAAGGAACAAGCAATCTTAGCCTATGGTATCCTAAAGGTAGAAATTTTAACTTGGTGGCTTATTCTAATACTAACTATACAGGTTATTTGGTGGACAGGAAGAGCACCACAGGTATGGAACACTTCCTTGGATCATGTCTAATTACCTAGTCCTCCAAAACACAAAAGTCTGTAGCTTTATCTACTGCTGAGGCTGAGTATGTTGTTGTTGGATCTTGTTGTGCTCAGTCATTGTATATTAAGCAATAACTCATGGATTATGGTGTAGATGTTGGATGTGTTCCTATTCTTTGTGACAATACAAGTGCCATTAATATTGCAAAGAACCCTGTCCAACATAAAAGAACTAAACATATTGATATTAGATATCACTTTCTTAGAGATAATGTTGAAAAAGGTTTTATATCAATCATATTTTATTCTACTGAAGAAAAAATTGTTGATAGATTCACTAAGGCATTAAGCAAAGAACACTTTGAAAAGAATAGGTTAGCCTTGGGGATGATAAAGATTGCATAAATCACCCTCAATGACTGACTAGAAAAGTTAATGTGCTCTTGAGTTTTTGTTGATTAATCCAGTCTTACACGTTTAGTTGTGTCCTAACTCCAAAATGTTGAGTGATCTAACCTTTATTTATTTTATTTTTACAGTGATGTTGGAACTCTTAAAGAAATATTGTTCAAAATCTTCAAGAGTTCAGGTATGATTATCAACTTATCTTAGATTGACTAAGGAGAAATAATTTTACCCTTTTGGTCCTTTAAATTTTTCTAAATCACCAAATCCCAAGAGTCCAACATTTTCAAAAAGCTGCCACCACAATCCCATCACCACTGTAACTCTTCATCATTATCGTGCTACCCATAAAATCCCTCTTCTTTACGTTTTAACTTTATTTCCCCTTCTTATATCTGTTTCTCTCTTTCTCTCACCTTATTTACTCAACATCTCACAAGCAATAAAAACTTAGTATTTCTTCCTCACCATGGCATCCTCATTATTAGCTTCATCTTCAGACTCCTCTACCTCTCCTTCTTCAGCCATCATTCTCCATCCCACTGCTAACACAACACCTCTTATTCCACCTACCATTCTAATTAAATTATTCAATTTTACTACCTTCAAAAATCTCAAAAACCCTTTTGCTTAATTTTTTTCCATTCCATCTTTCTCTCCCAAACCCACTCCACCAACTCCGATTCCTCTTAAAATTATTAACCTTGATAATGTTCCTACTGCTAACTTGATTCCTAGAAAGTCAAGATCTCAATCAAAAAGAAAACATTCTTCCTCTATCATTGTTGATCTTGTTGAACCTTGCCTTATTGTACCCACTCCTATAACTCCTCACACTCACCGAAAGAAATAACAGGAAGAAGAATCCCTTGTTGAAGATCTTCAAGGTAGCAAAAGAAAGTGTGTGAATACACCCGTTCCTCCTTCTTCTCCTTCTTCTCATCCATCTTTCTCTCAAGATATGCTACTCTGCTCTATACGCAAAAGGGCAAAATAGTGAAATGGACTATTCCAAAACCCTCTTCCTTTCATACACCTTTGAGTAAGACAAAATCCAATCCTTCTTCAAAGACTTCATCCTCTTCCAAGTCCACTGCACAAAAAGCCTCCACACATTCAAAGGAACAGGTAGACATACTTGTTCTCTCTGATTTCTCTGAGTCTGAGTCACTTCTTGATGCTCCTGCTGAGTTAGACCCTAACTTTGAGTTTGATGAATTACCTATAAATCTTGACTCTTCTGCAGAGCATCTTCTGCATTTTCAAAAGTATAAGTTAAATATAAGACGCGTGGTTAGTGGTTTTAGGGGTACTGACATAGAATTTTTATTGACAAAATTAGAGGCCAAGGGGTGGTCACACTTGTTTCTTCAAGGTGACTCACAAGAAAAGTTTGCAAAAGCTAAGATTTATGAATTCTACACCAATATGGTTGCTATTGGAGAGATGTTTTCTACCACTGTAATGGGGGTTACAATAAATCTTTATGCTGCTGATATTGGAAGAATTCCAAATATTCCTATAGGGGATAGGGTCACTATGCCAAGGTCACTTGGCCTTCACTTGACAACATTGTATCAGCCCTTGATATTTTTTAAAAGTTTTCTAAAAATCCTCATCTTGTCAATCATCGTAGGGTTCTCAAGAGAAAGATGTGTCTACGTTATCTTCTCTACTTTGATGTTGTTCACAAGATGATTACATCTAGAAAGAAAAGAAGGACTGTAGCAAATTTCCTTAATCTCACTCTCATGGAGCTGCTTGATACTGAGGTGCAAATTAATTTGCCTAGGATTATTCTATAGCACATGCAGAGGGTTATTCTCAAAGATGTGAATGGTCATGCTCTTCTTTATGAATTTTGGCTCACCCCTTTCTTTGAAGATTTTTGAGTGTCTGTTCAAGTGTGGTCTCTGCAAATAACAAAATATATTATAGGGACAGTGAACCATATAGAACTGCCTATTTCAATGAAGAGTGCTGACAATCCTATGCAGTGATTAAGAAATGCTTTTACTACTAAGACTACTGAATTAAAAGTTGTACAGGCTAAAAATCTGCAACTTCATGCTCAGATTGCTTCCCTTCAAGCTGCCCTTGAGAGTGAAAGATCTTTAAATGCTGAAATCGTGAGCAAATTGACTGCTTTCATTCCTTCTGCTTCCTCTTTCTCAAATTAGTTCCCTTCTTAGCATCTTAGGAATACTTTTGTTTTTGTGTGGCTGGCCTATTTATCTTTATCAATTTTTTGCACTAGTTGATTGTAACTTGCTCTTGAATTAATTGGACTTCACTTCTTGTGTTTTTCTCCTGTTTAAACTAATTCATGATAGTTATTTACTCTGGCTTTTGATTTTTTAGTGATAGCCCCAGTGGCCATGGATTATTAAACATCTTTTACTTAAATGGGTAATTGTTTTCGATGATTTCAAAAGGAGGAAGAGTTAGATTGTGTAATGTTTATAACTCAAACAACTAACCCGTTTCATTCTAGTATCTTTATGTTTAATTCCTTATTGAGTATGTCAGGAACTCAAGAGAAATGTTGTGATGTTGTGATGCTGTGAAACATGTGTTGGTTTGTAATCATCAAAGAGGGGGAATTTGTTACAGAAATGAAGTTTTGATGATTGACTTATAAATAAAACATGTTAGTTATGCTGGTCCTCACAGGTGAAAGTGGTGAGCAATGCTGATGATAAAATAATGGTTGAAGTTAGACGTGGATAAGCAAGTAAATTCAGATATGCTTAAGCATTTGTCACGTGCAGAAAAGAAGTTGGAAAGAAGATAAACACAACACTTGGAGATTAAGTTAATAAAAGAATCCTACCCAGACAAGGAGATATATTGCAATAAGGAGTGAAACTAACTGAGAGTCCTATTAAAGAAAGAAGATTACATCATCTGAAGGTTTTCATCAGAGTTGGATTAAATAGAAGAAATGATCTCAAAGAGTTTCACTCAAGCACTAATAAGAAAAGCATCAATCAGCAAATTCGTTCACTAGCTTGAAGAAGAACCTATTCCTTTACTTAGAGAGTCTTAGACTTTGTGTAATAGGTTGGTTCATTGAGTTTTAGTGAGCTTTAATTCTAGTTTCAGTGAAATATAAACTGAGTTAGGAGTTGTGTTTTCAAGTTAGGGAACTCAAAGACTTGGGAACACTTATCTTGGGAAGATTTGTGTTATTGTAGAAATAGGAGTTAGAGTTTAATTCCTAGTTTACAAGGGTCTTGTAATTTGTCGATTGTTGAGGCTCTAAAATTTTAGTGAAGTTGGGGTTAAATCCTGTAGAGGTACAGATTGTGGTTTTTTACACCTTTCTTGAGCCAGGTGTTTTCCACGTAAAAATATTGTCTTCTTATTTACTCTACATAAGTGAAACACATTAGTGTACTTGTTCCACTGATAGGCAACAAATAGAGTAAAACATTAAAATCAGTAAGGTATGCACTGTAACACATTGAATTATAATTTACCTTGAATCACATGCCTCACTTGGTCCTTTTATTATTCTTGAAATCGAGACAAATTTATTTGTGATTTGAGGTATGTTTTCTACAACTTTAGTATGTTCTTGATGTTTAAATTTTAATAGTATCTATTATTAAAGAGATAAATTTGTTTGTGATTTGATGTAAGTTTTCTAAAATTTTAGTATGTTTTTTATGTTCACAAAAATAAAGGTGAAAAATAATGAAACTCAAGAAAAATCACAGAAAAATGAGTCGTTTAATATTATGGAGTTGTTAAATGAAAGTGTAATAATATATAGTTGAGGAATTTTTGTATCTAGCCAAACTAGTAATTTAAATTATATAGCATTCCTGCCAAATGATATCTATTATATTTATTTTACTGAGTCGTACTTTTCTTCCTTAATTCAATATATATTGTTGGCAGATTCGTTGAGCTACAATATTCCCTTCATGTACCACATTTACATATCTAACTTTGATTTTATTTTAAATATCGACGTGCAACTCTCTAAATTTGAGGCTTGCTAATTAAATTTGAAGGTAGTTAATAGTTGTAAATCGAGTAGCTTTATGATTTTGTTGAATGTAGTAGGTTTTTAATTCTATAGAGAAACATTTCTTTGGAAGAATATACTATCTGCACTTTGTCCTAGATGGTAATGAATGAAGTTCAACTTTCGAGACCAACAAAATAGCATATAAGACATAGTGTTTTATTTTTTATTTTGTTAGGTTATGTAGATAGATGTTATTTTGTTTTTTAACTACTAAAAAAATAGGTTTTCCGACCAAAAAAACCGATCACATCATGTGATCGCAAAAAACCCGACCACTTAATTTTTTAAAAAAAAATCGACCACATGTAGTCAGTTTTATATTTTAAAATTTCAAAATAATAATTTCAATAATTTTTATATTAATTATTATTCATTTAAAAAAATAATTAAAAATAAACTAAAAAGAAAATAATTTTAAAAAATCGACCACTTGTGGTCGGTATTATTTTAAAATTAAATTTAAAATATTTTATAAAAGCGATCACATGGTCGATTTTTAAGTAAAAAATAAAAAAGAAATAATTTCAAAAAATCAACCACTTGTGGTCGGTTTAATTAAAAAATATAATTAAAAAGTAATTTTAAAAGGCGACCACTTGTAGTTGGTTTTATTTTAAAAATTAAATTTAAAATATTTTATAAAACTGACCACAAGTGGTCGATTTTGGAATTTAAAAAAAATAATAATAATTTTAAAAAATCGACCACGTGTGGTCGATTTTATTTAAAAAATACATATTTTTAAAATACATACATATTTTATACTTAAAAATATATCAAATAAAATAAATAAATTACGTTAAATATAATCTTTATCTTTTACTTATGTTTCAATAAATAAAATAAATATTTTTCTTTGTATATACGTTAAATGACGTTAAACATGCATAATCTTTGTAATGAATATGTGTATATATATCATACCATTGAGATAATGATATTGTACTACTATTACAGTTATAATAATGTAACATACATATATAACCGATAATTCATCAGAATATAATGAATGTGTTCTATTATGAGGTAATGTACTTGTGGATGTGATGTATATATTGTA
>NC_061111.1:85514590-85613083 GCF_002878395.1 Capsicum annuum
AAAACTTTATTCACGAAAATAAAGGGTGCTTCTTGAAGCCCTTAACATGATCAACTCGAATTCCAAATAAATTTGAAATTTCTACGGTTAAAAATTTGGAGTAGTAGGGTTGGGGTTTGAGCCTTAGGAAATTTTGGAGTAAAATGAGCTATTGAATGATCTTAATGGACTTAAATCCATGGTTTACCCACATGGATTGGAGTGGGAATGACCAAAATACCCTTAAAAATCAAATAATGTCAAATCTGTCCTTTGGTGGACTGTTTTGATAGGCTGAAGTAGATCCACCATAACGTTTTGCTCCGATGAAAAAATTGGATGAAACCAATTTCATTGGAAAGAGGACTTCCAGAGATTTCTTTTGATATATAGTACCGCACCCAGATCATTATGTACAAGGAGTTATGCTCGTTTGAAATTGACCCTAAAATTTGCCTGGCCTCAGTATATTTTTTCCTGCACATTAACTGTTCACCACTATTCATGGTTAGATCGGAATGATCATAACTCATCGCTTGAGTGTCCGTTTTGGATTATCCATATATCATTGGAAAGATTATTCGATGCTCTACGCGGTGACGGGTCATATATCCAGAAATTCCACACGGAAAAATTATTAATCACGATAAAGAACAAAATTCAACACATTTTCGTCCGAGATCTTAATGGAAATTTTTTTCGGGGCATCACATAAAAATACTTGGTATATTTCAAATATAAAAAGTTTATACCATGTAATACTAAAAATATATATTTATATTTAATATATAATTTTTTAACAAGAAAAGTACTTCCGACATAATGAGTTATACCATGAATATTTATCCCATAACTTACATCAAAAATATAATAATAATTTGACTTTGACATAAATTATATTTATACAACAAAAAGACATTGTATATCTGTACTCCCAACATAATGATCTTTATTCCATAAATATTTATCCATAGAAAATTATGGTTAACCCATTGCATTAGAATTAAAAATACATGATAATGGAATAATACTATATGATTAACATATATGAAAACAAAATAAAACATACACGAGCAAAAAATGAAATACTTATTTTATTTAAAAATATTTAAATTTTGAATATAAGAGAGAGAAGGATTTGAAAGGAGGGATTATCTTTTTCACTTTTAATTTAAAGATTGAAAATATCTCTTAAACTAATTTAATGACAATTGGATATAGCATTAAATTAGGAATTATAATTATCTTTTCTGATTTTTTTAAATGGCTATATATGTAGAAAAAACTTTTTTTTTATAATATTAAAAAAGTACTATTATTTATGTAATTAAGTTTTAAGGATGGTCTTTCCATTTAATTTGCCTAAATAAAAGGGTAAAATAGGCCCAATGAATAAACTAGAAGGATATTTTAGGCCCAATGGGTAGGTGAGAAGGACATTTTAGGCCCAATAGTTAGAATAAAAGGACATTTTAGGCCCAATAGATAGACAAATGGCATTTTTGCATCATTTTACACAATTGAAAGCCATTTTAGGCCCTTTTGCGTTACAAAAATAAACTTATACAGTAATCTTATTTTTATTGGGTTCATATTTTGACAAGGATCAAACTCTTTTTACTTTATACCTTGAAAAAGGAGTACATGTCATGAAATATATGAAAAAAAAATTAAGAGTCCTAAAATATATAGGGAACAACCCATAGTTTGAATCAAAGTGCAAGACGTGTCTCTTTTAGGAAAAAAAACACTAGACAGGGATCTCTTCTATCCATTTGGGAAGCCAAAACTTTGATTAGATCATGAATGGTTGGAAGATATGAAATTCTCTCAGAAAACAAGTTCGATTAGGTGAAAAATGAAGAAAATTGAGCAGCAAATTCATAAGGTGGTGAAGAGATAGTTGTTTCTTTATTTGCCAAGAAACATTAATTAAGAGGGTTCCATTAATAAGTTTTAACATAGGTCATCTCTTCTCTCTTCAATGAATATTTATTCTTTTAAGTATCATCTCCGTGAATAATTTACAATAAAAATTAGCACTAAAGGTAACACTACTAAAAAAACTGGTAAAACTGACCATAAAAAACCGACCACAATTTGTGGTTGGAAAAAACCGATCACACATGGTTGGTTTTTAATTTTTTTTTAATTTTTTATTTTTAAAAAAAATGACCACAAGTGGTCGGTTTTATATTTTAAAAAATTAAAATAATTATTACAATAATTTTAATAATAATTATTATTTATTTAACAAATAAAAATTTAAAAAAACACTAAGAAAATCGACCACTGGTTGTCGGTTTTCTTTACAAAAATTTAGTTAAAAGATATTTATAAAAACCGACCACTTTTCTAATTAAAATAAAAAAATCATTTTAATATACTTGAATAATTTTAAGTAAAAAATATATATATAATCAAAAATCATTTTAATATACTTGTATAATTTAAAGTAAAACATAAAAATTAAATAATTTTAAGTAACACTTAATTATATATATAATCAAAATCAAATATATTAAGGTAATCCAATATAATTAATCGATCACTAATTTAAGTATTTATAAGAAACACATCACATTATATTATTAGATAATATACTTGTATACGTATGTGATATATATAGTACGTATTTTGAACTTGATATAGTCGATAGTGTGTATATGTGTGTGAATGTATATGTATATATATAACATATACATATTATATAGCGATGGTATATTAACGACATAAGATAAATCAACCGATAATTTATTTGAATATATGTGAAATACAATGGGGTAGTAAAATCGGGTATGTGATGTATATAGTACGTATATGAAATACGTCGCATTATATTATTGGATAAGATACTCGTGTACGTATGTGATGTATATAGTACGTATTGATATAGTCGATAATGAGTATATATATGTGTGTATTTATAGGTATATATATGTGTGTGTGTGAGTGTGTATATATATATATATATATATTAATGGTATAAGATAAACCAACCGATAATTCAACTGAGTTTCTGTGAAATACATTGTATATTATTATGGGGTAGTAAAATCGGATATGTGATGTATGTAGTACATATTTGAATATTGATAACCAATTAAATATATTTATATATACGTATATCTCGTGTAGTGATGAAATAGATATACTATTTTGTGTCAATATAATGTAGACAAACGTATATTATTGAAGTTATAATAACGTAAGGAAAATATTACGAGGTATATAGGGTGGGGGGGACGAAGGAAGTAGGGGAGGAAGAAAAAAAATTGAATCATGAAACTGGCATATACTTACCATTTGCTTTGAATTTTGAATGACCACTAAATTTTGGCGGTGAATTTAAGTTTTTTCTCTTAAAATTTTTGTATATGAGTAAATGTGAAATACGTTGAATATTATTATGGGGTAAAAAATCGTGTATGTGATATTTATATCTCGTGTAGTGACATATGCAATAATCGAAAGCTCGATAACTAAATCTATATATCAAAATATTTTGAATAATACATTGATATCATACTATTGAAGAAATAGATATGCTATTTTGTGTCAATGTAGATACGCGTATATTGTTGAAGTTGTAATAAAGTAAGACGTCTATAATTTATTTGATTAACACGTATATATATATATATATATCGTAATTAAAAGCTAACGAACCAAAAATTTATCGTAATTTGCGAAATTCATTGATATTATTATGGGTTGGAGGAAATATACTACTCGTGTTAATGTGATGATAAAATGACTAATTATCTGATTTATATATATACACATCGTATTAAATTAATTGAATATTGTTAAAAATATTATAGCATTTATTAAAAAAATTAATTAATTAAAAATTAATTTTAATTTATTAATTTATTAATTTATCAATTGTAGTTTATTAAAATTTAATTTATCAAAAAAATTATAAAAACCGACCACTTACAATTTTAATTAAAAATAATAATAAAAACAATTAAAAAACCGACCTGACCCAACCCAACCCACCCAAAGTATTAAATTTTTCAATTGATATACACAAAAGAAACGGGAACAACATACACACACAACACTACTCAGCCCGCATACACACACAAACACATACTTTGACACGCGAAATCAGTTGAACAAGTGCGTTTTCGTAGCAAATCTTGGTTTTTCCAACTCAAGTAAGTAAGAATGTGAGATTTGTTGACCTTATTTTGAGTTAACTTCACTTCATTTTGATTTTTGAAACCCTAGTTCTTATGTTTTGGTTAAAAATGGGGAAATTGGGGATAAACTTGAATGTAGTATGGATTGTGTGTTATGTGGACTGAAATAAGTAATATCTCGCATAGAGTAGAATGGTATTTTGAAGAAAATTGTAGTATTCTATCTTTTAATTTGCTAAGCTCATCATTTTCGATATTGCAGCTTCCCATGAGAGAACCTATAAGGAGATTGAAGCTGCCATTTTGAAATATCAAGAAATTAAGGAAAATATCAAAGGTATGTTGACATAGTGAAGCCGTGTGGGGCCTTGTGCGATTCACTATTGTTGTTATCTTTCTTTCATTATTCATATTGAAGTCTAGTGAAGTCATGTGTGGCCTTGTGTGATTTACTAGCATTGTTATTGACATCTTGTTGGTCTTGTTTTTGCTTGTTTCTTATATTATGAACTTGATCTTGTATCATTTGGCATGAAAGGTCAAGGCTTGGTTTTGAATGTGTAGGGACTTGGTAGGTGTTTTTTTATTTTGAATGTGATTATATTTCGTGACTTGGTAAATTGAAAATCATTAAGTGTAGGGACTTTAAAGGTGACATGATAGGTTGAAAGTGGTTAAGTCTAGGAAATTTAAAAGGGATTTATTTTTTTGAATGTGGTTTTGTTTTGAGACTTAGTTGCTTGAAAATGATTAAGTGTAGGAACTTTAAAGGAGATTTTTTTTGTTTTGAATGTCGTTTGGTTGGTGACTTAGTTATTTGAAAATGGTTAAGTGTAGAAACTTTAAAGGGAATTCTTTTCTTTTGAATATTGTTTGGTAGGTCACTTAGTTGCTTGAAAATGGTTAAATGCAGGAACTTTAAAGGGGATTTTTTTGTTTTGAATGTCGTTTAGTTGGTGACTTAGTTACTTGAAAATGGTCAAGTGTAGGAACTTTAAAGGAGATTTTTTTCTTTTGAATGTCGTTTGGTAGGTCACTTAGTTGCTTGAAAATGGTTAAGTGTACGAACTTTAAAGGGAATTTTTTTCTTTTGAATGTCGTTTGGTAGGTCACTTGGTTGCTTGAAAATGGTTAAGTGTACGAACTTTAAAGAGAATTTTTTTCTTTTGAATGTCTTTTGGTAGGTCACTTAGTTGCTTGAAAATGATTAAGTGTAGGAACTTTAAAGGGAATTTTTTTCTTTTGGATGTCGTTTGGTAGGTCACTTAGTTGCTTGAAAATGGTTAAGTGTAGGAACTTTAAAGGGAATTCCTTTCTTTTGAATGTCGTTTGGTAGGTCACTTAGTTGCTTGAAAATGGTTAAGTGTAGGAACTTTAAAGGGGATTCTTTTCTTTTGAATGTCGTTTGGTAGGTCACTTAGTTGCTTGAAAATGGTTAAGTGTAGGAACTTTAAAGGGAATTTTTTTTCTTTTGAATGTTGTTTGGTTGGTGACTTAGTTGCTTGAAAATGGTTAAGTGTAGGAACTTTAAAGGGGATTTTTTTGTTTTGAATGTCATTTGGTTGGTGACTTAGTTACTTGAAAATGCTTAAGTGTAGGAACTTTAAAGGCGATTTTTTTCTTTTGAATGTCGTTTGGTAGGTCACTTAGTTGCTTGAAAATGGTTAAGTGTAGGAACTTTAAAGGGAATTCTTTTCTTTTGAATGTCGTTTGGTAGGTCGCTTAGTTGCTTGAAAATGGTTAAATTTTTATGACTTGATCTAATTAGTTGACTCTGATTGATTGCGTAGATAGAACTTGATTATAGTTGGATATATCAACTGAACAATAATAATAGAATAGGTATTAGGGAGGAATTTGTTGAAGGTGTTAAAATATTTGTTGAACATGCTAAGACACTCTATTTGTGGAAACATTATCGGGTTATTCGTTGTCCTTGTGTTAGATGTGATGGGATAAATCTTGTAACTGAAGAAGATGTAAAGGAACATTTTTATAGAAAGGGGTTTCAAGAGGACTTCTTAAGATTGCGTGGCATTCTTGGGGTTGTTACGCAAAATAACTTTGTTGTTGGAGAAAGTTGTAGGTCTGCAGGGCAGAATGAATATCAAGATACTAGGATGATAGAAATGGTGCACGATGCTTTTGGAATGCAACACGGGGTTGAGTTTAGTGAAAATGTTGAATATGTTCCTAATAGTGAAGCGGGCAATTTCTACAAAGAATTGCATACTGCTAGTCGTCCTTTTTTTATGGGTGTTCACACTCTCGTTTGTCTGTTGCTGTTAGATTATTAAGTATTAAATTTGACTAGAATATTGTTGAAGGAGGAATGGACTCAATGATAGAACTTATTAAAGAGTTAGTTGACCCCGGCTTGGAGGTTCCTGATTCTTTCTATAAGGCAAAAAGATTGGTGTCAAAGTTAGGTCTCTCCTCAGTTAGAATTAATTATTGTGAAAATAGCTACATGTTATACTTTAAGGAAGCTGCTAAGCTAGAGTTCTGTAAGTTTTGTCAGCACTCTTGATATAAATGTGGTTTTACTGGAAATAAAATTGATATTAAGGCGATGCATTATTTACCTCTTATACTAAGGTTGAAGAGTTTGTATGCTTCAAACAGCTCAGCTTCTCATATGAGATGACACAGTGAAAATAGAAGGCCCACTGGTGTTATGTGTCATCCATCTAATGGAGTGGCTTGGAAGCATTTTGATGCAACTTATCCAGATTTTGCAGCTGAGCCACAAAACATTTGATTGGGATTATGTACAGATGAGTTCTCTCCTTTTTCAGTTGGTGGTGTGCTATATTCATGTTAGCCTGTATTTATCACTCCTTATAATCTTCCTCTGAAACTGTTATGACTAGTCCCTATATATTTCTGAATTATGTTATTCCTAGCCCGCGTAATCCAAAAAGTGGAATAGATGTCTATTTGCAACCTTTGATTGATGAACTTAAAATTTTATGGCATGAGGGGGTTGAAACTTGGGACATCTCTCTTAAATAGAATTTTAATCTGCATGCATATCTAATATGGATTGTTAATGATTTTCCTGCTTATGGAATGTTGTCTGGTGGATGACAGTTGGAAAGCTCGCTTGTCCATACTGCATGAAAAAAAACAAAATCTTTCACATTGAGACATAGCAGGAAAAATTCATCGTTTGATTGTCATCGTTGTTTCTTGCCACCTGATCATGAATTTAGGAGACTCAAGAATACATTCAGAAGGAATAGAAGGAAATATAATGGTCCACCTCCAAGGCTGTCTGGTCATGACATTTGGAAAATAGTTTAGGATTTGCCTAAAGCCAGCGAGGAACGATTGTATAGGCTTGATAGATATGGTGTTTCGCATAACTGGACTAAGCAAAGTATATTTTGGGAGTTAGAATATTGGCTAGATAATTTACTTACACATAATGTTGATGTCATGCATACTGAAAAGAACTATTTTGACAACTTGTTCAACACAGTTATGGACGTCACCGGCAAAACAAAGGATAATCTTGAGGCAAGACTTAACTTACCAGAATATTGCAACCGCAGAGAATTACACTTACAGTAGGGGCCCAACGGTAATATTCTTAATCCGAAGGCTAGTTTTACATTCAAGTTGGACCAAAAACGTCAAATATGTGAGTGGGTTTAAAATTTGAAGATGCCCAATGGATATACCTCAAATTTGGGAAAAAAGATTAATATGATGCAAGAAATCTTACATGGAATGAAAAGCCATGATTGTCGTGTTTCCATGGAACAATTACTTTCAATTGCTTTTATTGGTTTACCTGAAAACATATGGAAACCAATAGTAGAGATCAGTTTGTTCTTCAAAGACTTATGTGCCACCACATTAAAAGAAGAAAATTTGGCGTGAATGGAATGTAATATTGTTGTTATCACCAACAAGCTGGAGAAGAGTTTCCCGCCAGCGTTCTTTAATGTGATGGAATATCTTTCCATTCACCTTGTGCATGAAGCTCGGCTAGGCGGTCCAGTTCATACTAAGTGGATGTACTCATTCAAACGGTAAGCATTTGCAATATATTTAAATTCATACATAGCTTTTTTTAACTATAGGCAACATCTAACCTTAACATTATACAGGGCAATTGGAAAACTAAAATGGGGCCCCAAAAACAAACATAGGGTGGAAGGCTCTATAGTCGAGGCATATCTTGCATGAGAAACTTCTCAATTTTGTTCATACTACTTTAGTGATGAAGTTGCTTGTTCAAGAAACCGACTGAATCGTCATCGGGACGATGTCAATGAGCCTAATTTGCAACTGATATCAATTTTTAATCAATCTGGTTGTAAGGCTAAAAAGACCATACCTCGTCGGCTCATTCCCACGGAGCGCAAGTCAGCAACTTTGTATGTCAAGTTGAAATGCCCAGAAATTGAGCCCTTTCTGAAGTAAGGAGATTAAAATTTTGACATGTCTTATTTGTTTACTCATTCTTTTAAAGAAACTAATTGTGTTTCCCATGTTGGATGTTCAGTTCATTTAAGACTCAATTTCACAAAAATTAAGTGTATGCATCCTTTGCAACGTGGTTTAAAAATGAGGTTCGTAAGTGTATTAATATTTCTACAATGTTTAAACATTTACACATTCCTCAACTAAAATATATATATGGATAGTATTTTTAGGTACACCATTCACTAAATGCAGCCGCATACGATTAGCTCTTGAGAGATATTTCTTTAGGACCAGTTGAAGCTAATGAAATGTCCCAATACAAAGTAAATAAGTTTAACTTTTCCACCAAACAACACTCCAGAACAAGGAAAACAAACAATAGTGGTGTTTGGGTTAAGGTTGATGATGATGTTGATTACTTTGGCA
Organism: Capsicum annuum; assembly: GCF_002878395.1. NCBI lineage: Eukaryota > Viridiplantae > Streptophyta > Magnoliopsida > Solanales > Solanaceae > Capsicum > Capsicum annuum. The sequence goes on from NC_061111.1 coordinate 85,523,584, forward strand.
TCATACACGAGATCTTAGAACTGGAGTATGTTGGTTTTCCAGTAAAAAAATTATCCTCTTTCGATGTAAGTGGTTTGATCTAAGCACAAGAGGCACAAGAGTACATAGGGAGCATAACATCATTGAAGTAAAGCACAATAGGTCGTATCCTATTTACGATCCATTTGTTCTAGTGCAAAATGCTAAACAAGTGTATTATGCTCCTTATCCGTTGTGCAATGACAAGTGTGATTAGTGGGCTATAATCAAAACAAAGCCTATAGGCCGGGTGGAAGTTGAGAATGTGCTGGAGACTGTGTATCAAAATAAAATGCAGATTGATCACCAGCTAGTGGGTGTTGAATTAGTGGACGGTTTGAATGACCCAGAAAATATATTTAAAGAAGTTAATATTGTGGAAGAAGAGGCTGAGTGGGCAGTAGATGAGGAAACCTCCAAAAAGGGTGAATGGTTTAGTGAAAAGTCTTTAAAAGAGGAGAATTAGTTATGTAGGTTGTGTTTATTATGTATTGATGTCTTTATGCTTTGTACTATATATTTACCTTTATGTTTCTTATTTAAGATTGATATGTAATATACTGTTTAAGTTTGTTGTTTCCACTTTTTCATGATTTATATAGTAATAAAAATATTCTGGTCTATATCTCGCGTTGTATTAGAGAGATTTGAAATGTGAATTAGTCACTTGAAATTAGTTACTTGGAATATTTTCTTATATATTCATTTTGTATGAATTAACTACTTTTTAACTTAACATAATTTAGATGTCAGACAGAGGTGACAAAGGTAAGGGAAAAGTTGAAACTACGAAACCAAAAAAGAATAGACAACCTACGGCTTATATATGATCCGCAGGTATTTATTTATCTGAGGGTCAGTTTGCTGACGCGATAGCACGACCCTCATATTCTAGGTCATTCAAGAATTTGATACCTACTCATACACATGTAGGGCCACTACATGGGTCTACACCAACTCATTCTGCTCGTATGACCGTACCACCGCCAACACAGTACTATCAGATGGCCGCTGACCCCTCCAGACATCTACCATCATCGATACCCTCCTGTAGCTGTCACGCAGCTTTGCACAGTGATTCTGATGGATCTATTGGGTTTTCGAATCTTTAGCTTGGAGGCACTCCACTAGTGCTTCAGATCCTCCCACGCCAGTAAATCCACCATCCCTTACTAGGCATCCAGGAGATAGAGATGATTCTGGGAGGATTTATCTTGTTCCAATTGCGAGAGGGTAAGATTTCTAAATATAATAACGTTACTCATTTTTTCATTACTAGATTATTATGCTCTATGAAATTACTATTTGATCTTGTGTTGTAGGTTTAGGCTGGATGGCGGAGTTGGAAAAAAGACGCGAATATGCATTACTCAAAACTTCAATGGCTACTGGACCAACTGGCAAAAGGTTCCAGAACTTGACAGGGATAGAATGTTTGAAGAATTTATGGTAATGATTTAAATTTTCGACTACTTATTAACACTTTGTTAGAACAAAAGATTGAATATTATATTTTTGTTGTAGAAATTTTACTGGTGGGATGATGCAAATACATTTCTTATAAAGAAGAACTTTTTCATAAGATGTAGAGCCATATTTAACGATCTCTTGAATTATGCCCGAAAGAAATCGGTAAAACCTAAGTGGATTCCTGCACTCGCATGACCACTGTATCTTCGCCATTGGAGTAGTGCAGAATACCAATTGTTGAGTGAAAAAGAAAAGAAAGCCCGAGTATCATCCAAGGGTGGCTCCCTACCTACTACGGGTGCCAGAAGTACTGTTGCTGTAAAGGAAAAAATGGTATATAACTTTTACACTGTTAATTATTTGTTTCTATTTAAATTTATTTATTATTTGAACATTGATATATAATATTTTCATATGTAGGAAAAAGATAAGGGTAGGCGAATACCAACTGATGAGCTATTCAAGGAGACTCATACGAAAAAGAAAAAGGACCCGACTGATGAAGGTGTCTAGGTTGAAGTTCGTGCAAAAGTTGTCCATGTAAGAAATAAATTTTGAATTATAACTACTTTAATATTTTTTTACTTTTAGTATTAACTTTACTTTAAATATAGGACGAATATACGCGTCATGTTGATGAGTATCGTAGTAATTAGCCTCCTGAAAGTCAGGGTGACCCAATACCCGAGCATGTAGAGGAGGAGTTACGGACAAAGGCAGTGGGTCCTGCAAATAAAGACCATTTCTACGAATTCCACACAAATTTTTTGGCGATAATATTATGTGTTCATCTAGTGATGCATACTCTAGCTCTTCAGTTGATAGAGAAACCATTGAAAGACTACAAAATACGGTTTCTCAACTCACTGAAGAGTTTGCTGAACAGACATAGAGGTTTGTTGAATAGAGAGAGAGGCAAAAGAAGACCGAGAAGGCAAAAACATCACAAATCAAGATGTTGCAGCAGCAGTTCAGCTCTTTCATTCAGACTGTGGGGGTTATTCCTCCGTGTCCTGGTGATGCAGTTCGGGTTGCAAAAGGTCTAGGTCCCCTGAATGATTTCAGCACGGATGATGATATGGAAGACGAGGACGAATTCGATGATGATGACTTTTAGTCCTTTTTTATTCATGTGTTGTATTTATTATTTAGACATTTTGTTGTTTGAAAGTATTATTGTAGTTTCTTCATACTCACTTTTGTAGGATATTTTGTACGTGTTGTAGACTTTTGAAAGTATTTGCATTTAGTTTTTGGTTGTTGTTGCTGTTGTATTGATTTGGTTACTACTATATTGAATTGTTGTTGTTGCATTGTGTATTTGAGTTTTGATTTTTTTTTTTTTTAATTTCCAGAAAAACCTACCACAAGTGGTAGGTCTTTCATTTTTTTTCCAGATTTTTGAATTTTTTTCCCAGAAAACCGACCACAATTGGTCGGTTTCATATTAAATTTAATTAATCAAGTTAATAAAAAACTGACCACAAGTGGTCGTTTTTTTTTTTTTCTGAAATTATTTTTTACAATTTTAATAAAATAATAATGAATTTTTAAAATGTAGATATATATTTTTTAAAAACGACCACTTGTGGTCGGTTTTTAAAAACCTACCATAACTTTACCGACCACGAACTTTGGTCGATTTTCCCCAAAAACCCAAAAACCGACCACTTGTGGTCGGTTTTCCCCCTTTTTTATAGTAGTGTAAATAAACAATTTATCAATTTTGTCGAACTTGAGAAATAGTTTATGACAATTATTTCAAAAAATGATGACAAATAACTTGAGACTAAGGAACTACCTATTTGCAACTGAAAAATTATCAAATGGTTTACATTGAAAGTACGGAGAATTAATGAAGACTCCTAAAGCACATGAGAATGAGAACTTGGAAAAGAATCTTAAAATTTATTGGAAGGAAAATTAAAATTGGTACAAATGTGTTATTTACGTAAATATGTATATATTTGAGAATAATGAATTTAAATACTACTACAATTGTGGAATCAGTAATCAAGACTACTATCTTCTTTACCAAATAAAATAAAAAATTACTATCTTATTATCATTATATGGAGTACGCCGTTAAAATTAATAATTAACTTTCAATTTAAATTTAAAAAAACCTTCTTGGGTAAGAAAAACTTCTATAAAAGTACTCCCTCTATTCCATTTTAATTGTACATTATGTTTTGATACATTTATTAAGAAATTATAAATAAGAAGGAAGTTTTACTTATACATTTCTTAAAAAGAATTGTGACTTTACAACAAGTGTAAACACTTTTAAAAAGAACTACACTCTCCGTCTCCAATTACCAGTCCCAGATTTCCTAATTTTGATTTCTCATTTTACTTGTCTTTTTTCATTAATCAATAAGAGACAAATTTTTTTTTCATGTTTTACCCTTTGCATTAATTATTTTTTCTTCAAATTAAAATATAAACATCATTTAATAGGGGTAATAATTATTAATTATTTTTCTTAATCAATGTGTCATCTCAATTTGGAACGGATAATTTGGGATGGAGGCAGTAATTATAAGGATACTATGGAAAAAGTTTAATTAATTCTTTTCTAGTTTAGTAATGTGGACAATTAATACATGACAATTAAGTTTAGTAAGGTGGACAATTAAAATGGAATGAAAAGAGTCTGATAATGAATGTAATATGAGTATATTAGCAATCACTAATCTTTACTCACAACTTTAATGCGTATCACTTGTCGAGTTTTATGGACTTTATATTGGTTTGACTCTCCATTTAATAGCAATATTTAACGCTTTAGTTTATAAACTTGATCTCGTATTTTTTTTTGTTTTATTGTGTTTTCTGTGAATTTTCTTAAAATCTATGCTACCTGCTGATACCTTATATAAAAATTCTTAGAGATTTTACATAAGTTAAGCTTCATAATCAAATATTTTTGACAAGTTTGTTTTTCTCATACAGCTAGTATAAATTGATTTGAATTCATGGATTTATTACTCAAGATCGACACCCACGTACAACGCATGTACCCTAAACTAGTATTATAAGAGGCAGTTAATCAACTTAAATAGACATGAGGTCAACATATCTTCTTGTTGTGTAGGGCTATTTTTATAATTTAAGTATTTTCTGTATTTTTGATTGCTTACAATTATTAATTGTTTTATTATCATTTAGTGTGGAGACAATTTAATCCTTTGAAGGCCCAGATCATTTTTCAAAGGTAGTCCCATAAAAAGACCAATACAGCATGGGTAAACTACATAAATGACCTTTATAATGGGTGGCTTTGCTTTTTTGTTCCACATAAGAAAAGTCCTACAAAATTAGTTTTTCTTCTTTTTGTGTATAGTATAATTACATGTTTCCCCTTTATACCTCAAATATTTTTAAACAACTCTTCGTATTTTTTAATCTTTCAACTTCTATTTTTTTCTTTTTTCTTTTACTTTGATTTTGTTTTTCGTTTCTCTTTTTTTTTTCTCAACCTCTACTTTTTTTCCTTTTCTCCTCTCAACTTCTATTTTTTAATATTTTTTCTCAACTTTATTTTTTTTGACTTTTCTTTCTTCATTTTTTTCTTACCTTTATTTTTTTCCTTTTCTCCTCTCAACTCCTATTTTTTTACATTTTTTCTTTTTCTTTTTTTATTTTCTCTGATTTTTATTTGTCTTTTAATTTTTTTTCTCAACTTTTATTTTTTTTCTTTTCTTTTCTTCGATTCATCAAAACAACAAATTACGTCACATGGGCAAGAGTTGACTACTACATTGTGTCCTGATTCATGAGATGTTCTATAAATTTTGTCTTAGAGGCAAGACTTAGTCCAAGGACTTTCACACAACAAGTTACGTCTCATGGGTAAGAGTTGATACTATCACATTATGTTTTTAGTTATGAGATGTTCTACAACTCTTGCTTTAGAGCCAAGACTTAGTCGAATGACTTTCAAGGAATAAGTTACACCCCATGAATAAGAGTTAACACTAACATATTGTGCCTTAATGTAATACCCCGTTCTTATCCTAGCTTAAGTTCATCCCTAGAAGGTCGAGGATTAGCTTCTAAAATGAATACCTTTTTATTTCATATGGAATTTTCTAGATTTCGACTTTTCATTCTGTGAGAAATTGAATAAGCTTTTCATCGATATCGAATTCGCCCGAATTCGATAGTCGGTTGAGGAATTAGAGCATTTTTATGTTGACAGTGTCCCACCTGAGCAACCACCGCATCGCGGAGATGGACAATTTCATAATTGTCAATTCTAGTGGACCTCCACAATATTGGTGCATCGCAGAGAGGTCCAAATTCCCAATTGTCGAAATCCAGTAGCCCAACGCGATACTGGCGTGTCGCGCCAGTGGCCAAAATGGAAGTCCAAAGGGGCACCGCGCTTGTGGTGCGTCGCGCTGAAGGCCTAGTTCCCACTCGTCCTTTTCCAGTGAGCCGTGATAGTGGCACGTCGCTGTGGCCTATTAAATTGGGATCTTTGCTTTCTTTTCACGTTTTATTTAGAAGTTTAATAGGGGCATTTTGGTCAATCCCCAAGGCCCTAATTTGTGTAAAACACAACATTAAACATATTCCAAAGCACTTTATGCTTATTTCATCAATTTTCTCTCAAAATAAAACCCTAGAACTCAAGAGCTTTGTCTCCAAGAAATCAAAATCCTCCATGGCTTCGCCAAAAAAGCTTAAGATTGGGGATTCTCAAGACAAGATAATGAAGAACTCATCATTAAGAACTCATTTAGGAATCAATAATTCAAGTTTCTTGATCTAATCATCAATCAAGGTATGTGGGGGTTTTCAACAAGGATAATCCTTTCATCCTTGTGCCCAAAACTTATTTTAATTATAAATTTACTGAATTTTATGTGATTTTCCATGAAAGTAATGTTAGGGTTTACACCCAATATTGCTATTTCTGAGATTATGAGATTTCAAGGGATTTAGAAGTTGAATTGCATTTCTATGTTCATATTTTCATGCATATTGCAAAAAAAATTCAGATTTTAAGTTGATTTATAAATGTTTACATTACCAAGAATGAATATTATGATGTTTTAACATGAGTTTGATGCATGGGTCACTAAGCCCTAGTTAAAGATTGTTATTTCAAGATTGATTGTGCTATGAGCACTTTATGACTAGACTCTTTTCAGATTATTGATAAAGATTTGACCTTTTGGTCTCAAGAATAGATATGAAATCTACTTTACAGATTTAGATTTACAGATATACAGTTGGTTTTCATTATAAACCATTATACTATTTTAGAAATGGATTTCTATCAGAATGAGCATACAGATTTAATGGGAGTAGTATTTAGCATCGAGATGGGTACGTTACTATGGTTTTATTCCCCAGAACTATGTTCCAACATAGGATTTAGATTGTTCCCACTTTTACGTGGATGATAGATATATGATCACTTAGATAGGTTATACTCCCTAGCAAGAGTATGACTCCTCTCCCCAACATGAGGATTTCTCCGTAGGGGGATAAGATAGTTGGACTCCATGAATGCCCACATGGTTTATGTCTATTAGAAGAATCTCCCATGCAGAATAAATTTTCAGATTTCAAAACCCTTAAGATAAAGTGTTTTCCTTACATATAAGCTTCAGATAAAGTATTTTCCCTTGCAGAACAATTTTCCCTAATAGTAAAGACTTTCAGAAAAAAGATTAATAGAAAAAGCTTTTAGAAAACTAAGTGTGAAGCTCACAAGTTTTACTCAGATTATGCTTTATAGAAAGATATTAGCTACATACTTCAACTTTCAGATTTTAGAATGAGTCCTTTCTACACTTAGATAGTATGATTTAAAGAGAGAATACAAGCACAGCTTTCAGAACTAAATGTTATGACTCACTAGATTTTCAAGTATGATTTGTTATTCATGATTATAGATTTCAGTATTTCAGATATTCCAACTTATGTGAGCCATTTACATTTAGCATACATTTTTTTTTATAAATTATGATAATGAGATGATGTTTTACTTATGCATTTCACCCTCATATACTCAGTACATCCTCAAAGTACTGATCCATATATATGTCTATGTGCTACATTGTCTCATGATATAGGTAATAGTACAGTTATAGCACACATAACCTATTCAGATAGTTTGCAGCTTCTAATTAGCAGGTGATGAGTCCTCTTGATTCAAGGGCTCAAGTTAGTTATATAGTTTGAGTAGTATTTCATTTTATTTATTCAATCGTATTGATTTAGGATAACTGGGGGTCATGTCCCGGCTACCTAAAATCAATACTAGTGAGGTTTCATAGACAGTCAGTAGGGTTAATATATTTGATTCCAGTATTGTTTTGTAAAAGTAGAGTTGTAATAATTTTAATTTAGTTCTGTATTAATCAGATTCAGAAAAGAGTCATCTTACGCTTATTTCATTCAGATTTATGTATTTTATTCAGTTGCTGATGAGTTATGCCAGTAGAAGGGTTAGCTTGGGATAACTTGTGGTCCTAAGCACCGTGTGACATCTCCGGACCCATTTTTTGGGGCATTACACTTGATTTATGAGATGTTCTATAACTCTTGCCTTAGAGGCAGGACTTAGCCTAAGGAGTTTCAAACAAAAGGTTATATATAATGGGTAAGAGTTGGCATTACCACATTGTATTTTGACTTATGTGATGCTCTATAACTCTCATCTTAGAGGCAAAACATAGTTCAAGGACTTTCAAACAGGAAGTTATACCCCATGGGCAAGAGTTGACATTGCCACATTGTGTCTTGATTTATAAGATGTTCTATAACTCTTGCCTTGGAGGCAAGACTTAGACCAAGGATTTTCAAACAAAAGGTTACATACAATGGGCAAGAGATGACATTATCACATTGTATTTTGACTTGTGTGAGGTTCTATAACAATTGTATTAGAGGCAAGACATAGTTCAAAGACTTTCGAACAATAAGTTACACCCATTGGCAAAAGTTGACACTACCGCACTGTGTCTTAATTTATGAGATGTTCTATAGTTGTTGCCTTGATGGCAAGACTTAGACCAAAGAATTCCAAACAACCAATTACACCTCATGGGCAAGAGATGACACTTATATATTGTGTCTTAATTTATGAGATGCTCTATGGCTTTTGTCTTAGATGAAAGACATAGTCCAAGGACTTTCAAACAATAAGTTATGCCTCCATGGGCAAGAGTTGACATTGTCACATTGTATCTTGATTTAAAAGGTACTCAATAACTCTTGTCTTAGAGGCAAGGTTTAGACAAAGGACTTTCAATTAACAAGTTACACACCATGGTCAAGACTTGAAACTACCACATTGTCTCTAGATGTCATGACCCAAAATTTATAGGTCATGATGGCACTTGTCGCGGCGAACCTTGACAAGTAAGCCTATCACACAAACTCATGCACAAGGGGGGCAAAATAGAAATAACCCCAAGGTAAGGCTTCTAGAATGAAGTCGAACCATTCAAGTATAACAAATGTGGAAGGAAACATAACCATGCATCCATAACTCCCAAAACCAGGTGTCAATAGTATAAGAACGTAGCTAGTTCAGCTCGAATCCAAAAGAAATACATAAAATATCCAAATACAAGAAAACTATCTTTGAAATAAAAGTAAACACATAGTCTATAAAGAAAGGTAGTAGAAGAAATTCGAACTCCTAAAAATCATCAACTACCTTGAAAGCTCCAACAGTCGCTCGAGTCAAGCAATGTGGGGCACACCTAAACCTAAATCTGCACCGAAAAGGTACAGTGGGAGTGAGTACGGTCCACTTATACTCAATAAAAAATAAAGCACGCAAATATACACTAAGGGCACATCACCTGCAATAAGAAAATATCCCACAATGGTAGCTCACACCGCTTACACTAACAGTTCTAATATATATCACCAATACAACAGCAATACAACAAGTGTAACATAAGTATACATTATAGCACATGTAAGTATAAGTAGAGAAGAACAAGTATATACAGGATGGTCAAGTACAAGTAATATATATAGAGAAAGTAGATATATAATGAGTCAATAAGTAAATTCAATCACAACATCAACACAATAAAGAAAATGTGTTGATGATGATGATGATACTATGATGATGATGATGATGCGTGAGGTTGGCACACAGACTTAAAGTTGTCACAAAACCTTAAGATTGGCACACAGCCTTAAGATTAGTACACAACCTTGAGATTGGCACACAACTTTAAGATTGGTACACAACCTTTAGATTGGCACACAGCCTTGTTTCCTGATTTTTGATATTTCTAGTATTTTCAATAGTTCTACTATTTATAATATTTTTAAAGAACATATATAGAATAATACAGAAATCAAGTACAAATACATGACAACAAGTAAATATAAAGCAATAAAATAAACAAGTGAAATGATGCATATGATGAAATAAGAATGATGATGAAATGTTCACAACCACTCAAAATGAGTATTTCCATAGCCGATTGCAGGACGTATTTCTACAACCAATCCATATGATGTATTTTCTAAATCAACCATAATGTTATAATTCCATAACCACGTGAGCCAATATCCGCTCACTGAATCCACTATCTATGAATTTTCCACATGATTTGTATACCTACAAAGTATAAATATATAACAATATGACAAAGGCACCACAATAGGCGTTTCTAATAATACAATACAATTATTCACATGTATTCTCAATTATCAATATCACATAAGACCTTGCATGGTCACACATATCACAGATTTGATAATAATATCACATTTAGCCCCCACACGGGCAAAACATATAAATATCCATATTTAATAATTATTTTCCACCCTTAACATTAATTTGGTATACAAATTAACTACCATGCTCAGTCTGCAGAGTTAAGCCATAACCTACCTCGAATGCTGAAACCAGATCGCTACACTTTAAATCCATGACCTTACTTCTCATGAATGATCTCAAAATCAACAAAAACTAAGAAATATAAAATCTATGCATCAAAACAAAGTCAATGATACCCATATTACCTACTTTTGGTTCACGGCCAAAACAGATCCTAGAAATGGGTTTTCGAAAAAAATGGCAAAATTGTAATTTTATGTTAAAAATGTGATTTTCCTATTTTTAGGAATTTATAGCTGAAAACTCGATTCAAATTGAATCAAAAGGAGGTTCAAATTGAATAAAACCCATTTTAAGCTATACCGGGTAAATATTTTAAAATCTGTTAAAAATTCAAGAATCGACGATGTTTTGAAGATGAAATCGAGGAAAAATTAGTAATTATAGGATTAGGAACATTATTCAAGTAAAAATGAGTAAAATTTAGGGATAAATCAAGTGATAAAGTTTTTGGGGTTTTTGAATAATGAATCAAGAATTAAAGTAAGAAAAGGATAAAATCTCACCTTAATCAGCAAAAGAATTGAGAAATAGATGTTAATATAGATTCGTAAGCACCCACAAGCTTCATGTTTAAGCTCTCACACAATTTTTGGGTTTATCTCTCAAGAGGCAAGGTAAAAAATGATCTAAAATTGGGTAAAAAGGACTATTTATACGTCACACTAGGTTACCAGGCGTAATAGAGCATAAAACGCATCCCTCACATGTGATTTACCCCTTTAAGGCATAAAGCGCATGTACCAAATGTGTTTTACCCTTTGTGCACCAGTTAACCTGTTGCACCCAATTTTTAAGTCCAAAATAGACTTTGATGTAGTATTTGGGATTCGTTCGGAGTTCGATTTATGTAATGAACTATGTAATCCCACTAAATTCGACATTCTGGATGCGTTGGAGAAGTTGGATTTTCGAGAAGACATTGTTTTCACAAAATTACCCCCAAAATCTAAAATCATAAATTTTCAAATTGAGGGTAGAAATGAGATTTAAAAGCCATAAAACCAAACCAAACATGTTACCACCCTAAAATTGATGTTTCAAACACATTGTGTAAGGTTGGATTTTCCTTTCGAGGCGATTTTGACCAAATGTAGGTTCCACACCCTCATTTTTAATTTTTCAACTTTTTGACCAATAGATCAAAATGAGCTTGGGTGCATCGAGACTCGAACCAAAGGTTTACCAAACCTAAAATCGATATTTTGGAGCCGCTGGAGCAGTCTGTTCAGCCATCCATCGCATGAATCAAAATATAACCACACAGGTCCATAATAAGTCTCTCGAGGCCACAAAAAAAACATAATATCGCACAAAAGGCACAAAATGCATCAAGAATTATGCCAACCACCCCTACACCCAAAAAATTCCATAATGAAATAATAGAGATGGGTAAAACAGTCAAATCACACAAAAACACATATTTCATCGAATTTTCAGGTCTTTAAATCCACCACTAAAAAATTCTAGTTCGTTCTTGAGCTAGGGCAAAAAAAGACCTAAATCAACAAAGAGCTGGGGGTAAGAACTACGCATATCAGGTTCTACCTCCTAAATAGCCTCATCTACCGGTCGATATCGCCACTGAACCCTAACCACAGGGATAACTTAAGAGTGAAACCGCCTAACATCCCTAGCTAGAATGGAGACCGGCTCCTCAACAAAGGACAACTGCTTATCTAACTGAATCAAATCCCAATGAATGACATGAGTCTCATCAGGATTGTAATGGCAAAACATAAAAATATGAGAAATTGGATGAACAACCGATAAATCTAGGGAAAAGTCAACTCATAGGCCACATCACCAAAGGTTCGAACAATCTCAAACGTATCAATATACCTGGGGCTAAGCTTGCCCCTTTTACCAAACCTTATTACACCCTTCATAGGTGAAACTTGAAGGAAAACATGATTACCAACACCAAATCTCAAGGTCTAAAGTCTACAATCAGCGTAACACTTTTTCTTACTCTAAGTCCCTCGAAGTCTATCCTGAATGACCTGAACTCTATCTTAAGACTCACGAAGCAAGTTTGTACCTCGAGGCCTAACCTCAGAAACATCAAACTAACTAATTGGAGAGAGACAATGCCTGCCATACAAATCCTCAAAAGGAGCCATATTGATATTGTAATGGTAGATGTTATTATAGGAAAATTCTGCTAAAGCCAAATGCTGCTCCCACTAGCCACTAAAATCCATCACGTAAGCGTAGAGCATATCCTTTCAAACCTTAATAGTCCATTTTGACTGACCGTCAGCCTGGGTGAAACATTGGACTAAGATCAATCCGAGTACCCAACTCATCCTGAAAAGTCCTTCAAAAGTAAGAAGTAAACACAAAATCTCGATCTAAAATTTTAGACATGGGCATACCAATAGTCGCACAATCTCTAAAATATAGATATGGGCTAACCTCTCAGTACTGAAGGAGACCTGCATTGGAAGAAAATGCACATACTTGGTCAATTGATCTACAATAACCCAAACACTATCAGATCCATGCGAAGAGCAAGACAAACCAGTCATGAAGTCTATAGTGATTTGTTCCTTTTCCTCCTCGGGAATGGGTAACCTCTAAAGTAAACCACCAGGTCTCATATGCTCGAGCTTTACTTGTTGACAACAAAGGCAACGAGCTACAAAGTCTGCAACATCCTTCTTTATACCACCCTACCAGTAATGCTTCCTCAAACCACAATACATCTTAGTCATTTCCGGATGGATAGAATAACTGGAATGATAGGCCTCTTCCAAAATTAATCTAATTCAATCACCCACTCTCGGCACACAAACTTGACCCTTAATACTCAAAATACCATCATAATCAAGAGGCTTCCTTAGACTCGTCACTCAACACCTTATCTTAAATCAACCTCAATCTAATATCATGAAACTGATGAGCTAGAATCTGCTCCATCAAAGAAGATCTAGCCTCCACAATTGCCAAAATATGCCTTAAGTGTCGAAATATTAAGCCTAATCATCTAGTTAGCTAAAGACTGAACCTCTAAGGCTAAAGTCCTCTCCTAGGTCAAAAGATGTGCCAAGCTATCCATGCTAGTCGACTTCCATCTCAAGGTATCCACAACCATATTAACCTTGCCCGAATGATAGAGAATAGTCAAGTCATAGTCCTTAAGCAACTCAAGATAACGACGTTGCCTCATATTAAGATCTCGCTAGGTGAAGAAGTACTGAAGGCTATGATGATTCAAGAAAATCTCACAATGGACTCCATACAAGTAGTGCCTCCACAACTTCAAAGCAAACACAACCACACCCAACTGCAAATCATGGGTAGGATAATTTCCCTTATAGGGCTTCAACTAATGAGAAGTATATGCAATCACTTACCCTCCCCGCTGTATCAATATGAGAAGCATATTCAATCACTTACCCTCCTACATTAACACAACACCAAACCTAATACCTGAAGCATCACAAAAAATGGTAAAACCCATGCCCTCCTAGGGCAAAGACAAAATAGGAGTTGAAGTTAATAAATTTTTTAGATTTTGAAAGCTCGCCTCACAAGCATCGAAATATTAAAAAGAAATCTTATTGTAAGTAAAATTAGTCAAGGAGCTGTAATAGATGAAAATCCCTCAACAAAACACCGATAATAACCCGCTAAACTAACAAAATTCTAAGTCTCGATGGGTGAATTAGGTCTAGCCCAATCACGCACCGCTGCAATCTTTATTGGATCAACTATAATACCTTCCTTAGTAACCACATGTCCTAAGAAAGAAACATACTCCAACCAAAACTCACACTTAGAGAACTTTGCATACAACTTCTCATCCCTCAATCTATGAAATACTATCCCTAAATTCTCCTCATGCTTAGCCTCACTCTTGGAATACACTAAGATATCATCTATAAATATAATAATAAAGGAGTCAAGATGCGGTTGAAATAACTAGTTCATCAACTCCATGAATGCGGCAGGGGCATTGGTCAACCCAAAGGACATGACCAAGAGCTCATAATAACCATACCAAATCTGAAAAGTTATCTTCGGAATATCCAAAGCTCTAATCCTCAATTGGTGATAATCGAATCTCAAATCAATCTTCGAAAACACTGTAGCACCCTGAAGCTAATTAAATAAATCATCAATACAAGAAAGAGGATACTCATACTTAACCATCACCTTGTTCAACAGTCGCTAATCAATACACATCCGTATAGACCCATCCTTCTTCTTCACTACAAAATAGGCGCACCCCAAGACGATACACTAGGTCGAAGAAATCCCTTATTCAATAACTCCTGCACTGATCCTTCAATTTATTCAACTCAGTTGGGGCTATCCTATAAGGAGGAATAAAAATGGGATTAGTTCCTGACTTAACATCAATTGCAAAATCAATATCATATTTTAGAGGAATACCAGGCAAATCTATAGAAATCACATCAATAAACTCATGTACAATATGACAAAATCCAAAAAAAGAGGTAAAACAACACTAGTATCATAATATAAGACAAATAAGATAAACATCCCTTCTTAACCAATCTATGAGCCTGAACATTAGATATAACCCTCTTAGGACCTAAATAAAGCACACCCTTCCAAGCTATCCATGGCACACCCGACGAAACTAAAGTCACGATCTTAGCAAAATAATCTAAGATAGTATGATAAGGAGCCAACCAATCCATACCCAAAATAACATCAAAATAAACCATCTTTAACACAATAAAATCTACCCAGATCTCATGGCCAAAAAAAGTCACAACATAAGATTGGTGCACCCGATCCACCGATAAAGAATCTTCTATAGGGGTAGATATATGAATAAGCATGTAAAGAGGCTTACTATCATAAAAAAACTCAAAGAAAAATATTTAGACAAATAGAAGAAAGTTGATCCAGGGTCAAATAACACAGATGCATATCTGAAACAAACGGGGATGATACTTGTGATCACAATATCTGAAGACTCTGCTTCTAGCCTAGCATATATAGCATAACACTGACCATGAACACCAACTAATTAAGTAGCCCCATGACCACCCTCACTAGCTCTACTACTTTGCCCCTTACATCTTTGGTAGCACCCTTACCTCTCACTACTGAAATAGGACTAACTCTAATCACATAGCAGGGATAGTCCTTTGCCAAATGGCCAACCTCATCACATACAAAACAACCTCTTCGACTTGTCTCAATAAGAGAAGGTACCACTGGCTCAAACGGCCACTCTGCATTGCTAAACTAGAAAACCCATGAGAACCTCTAAAATCTCTATCTTGAGAAGTCTGGCCTCTAAACCCACCAAAATAGTGCACTTTCTTGACGCCTCCCTGAGATGCCCAAGAAATAGATCCCTACCTTCGTGTGTGGTCTCTTATATTCTGGAATGACTCCTCAAACACTACCATCTGAAAAGTAGCTAACACAAGGCTCAGGGAAGAGTCCCTTAGCAATCCTCCTATACGGAGTTGATCCATAGGCCCGTCTACTTCCTCGAGTCTATCCATAACTCGAGGCTTGTCCTCTGGGAGAAGCCTCCGCATCTTTGACCTTATGGGACTTAGTCAACACAATCTTTGCAAAAAGAGTGAAACACAACTCAGAACTCAAGGTATACAAAAAATTCACACGATAAGGAATAGAATAAGAGAAGTCTTCCTAAAGACATCGTATAGCCTCTCAAAGATAGATGAGAACATCTACTAATTAATCTGCAAGACTTTTTTAGACATCCCATTCTTACACCGTTAAAACCAATGAAAGATGGTTGCTATAATACTAATTTGTCATGACCCAAATTCTATAGGTCATGATGGAACTTGTCACAGCGAACCTTGACAAGTAAGCCTATCACACAAACCCTTGCACAAGGGGAAAAGATAGAAATAACCCTAAGGTAAAGCTTCTAAAATAAAGCTGAACCATACAAGTATAACAAATGTGGAAGGAAACATAAAAATACAGACATAACTCCTAAAACCAGGTGTCAACGGTATAAGAATGTATCTAGTACAACGCAAATCCAAAAGAAATACATAAGATAATATCCAAATACAAGAAAACTCTATCTCTGAAATAAAAATAAGGACATAGTCTATAAAGAAAGGTAGCAGAAGACATCTAAACACTAGAAAATCATCAACTACCTTGAAAGCTCCAACAATTGCTCGAGTCAAGCAACATGGGGCGCACATGAACCTGGATCTACATCAAAATAGTATGGTAGAAGTGAGTACGGTTCACTTGTACTCAGTAGGTATCATAGGTCGACCGAGCAAATAAAAAATAAAGTATAAAAAATACACACTAAGGGCACGTCACCTACAATCAAAAAATATCCCACAATAGTAGCCCACACTATTTCCACTAATGGTTTTAATATATATATATCATCAATACAACAACAACATAGCAAGTATCACATAACTATACATTATAGCATATGCTAGTATAAAAGATAAGAACAAGTATATACAGGATGGTCAAGTGAAAGTAATAAAATATAGAGCATATAGACATATAACAAAACACAATAAAGCAAATGCAATGCATAAGATGATGATGCTGATGATGTGATGATGATGATGCATGAGGTTAGCATATAACAAAACACAATAAAGCAAATGCAATGCATAAGATGATGATGCTGATGATATGATGATGATGATGCATGAGGTTAGCACATAACCTTGAGATTGGCACTTAGCCTTAACATTTGCGCACAGCCTTGAGATTGGAACACAACCTTAAGATTGACACACAACCTTAAGATTAGCACACGACCTTGTTTCCCATATTTCTTGTATTTATAGTATTTCCAGTATTTCCAAAGCACATATGTGATGACCCAAATTAGGGCCTAGCCATGATGGATTTCTTAAGTCCGTCATGGACCAAATACCGCCCCATTTGCCTAATTTAACAGTACTAGATACACCTAGCAGTGGATAGATTCTGAATATATAATAAGATAACATATAAAGGCTCAAAAGAATCCAAGATAATCCAGTATCCAACAATCGATACCAATAACTGATATCAACACCATTACCTATGTCCACAGAAATATCCATAAAACCTCTAATCAACCGAATATGAATAAAATATCAGTATACAACCTTGATAATAGCCAAAAATAAATCTAAAGAAAGAGTAAATAACATTAAGAAAGCCAAGGCAAGAAATAACATCTTCCAGAGTATGGAAGCTTACCACTTTAGTCTGACTCACGAGCTATCCCTAGATCACCTAGTCACTACGCATAAGATATAGAAGTATGGCCAACTTATACATCGCGTAGGGATATAGCATTTGAAGATAGTTAGTGGGTTGAGCTCTAGTATGTAACTCAGGGATAGAGGATAAAATAATGCCATGATTCATAATTCAAAACCATTAAAAATCAACGCACATCATATGCAGGTACATACATATATATTACATACCGAGGAAAGGAATAGGGCTTAGCATGAACTTTAAAACCTTAGCCTAGATTGTGTAGCTTGACCATCCTAAAACCACCCACAGGCTATATAAGTCCAGTTGTAACCCTCTGGTCTGGCCCTAGTGCGTGTTAGACATACGAACAAGAGATATCATAGAAGGTCGGGGATTCTCTTATACCCTATGAAAACCATGATATAATTATATATAATGTGACATAATTACATAGTCATCTATACCAACCCTCATGTGCATAAACATGAGTTTCTAGTATCAGTCCTTCGAACTTACACCTTCATGGCTAGTTGCACAAACCCCTTTTAAGCCCAATTAAAATATTTAGCACATAACTCATCCCCAATTTCCAGGAGTTAATTATTAAGTGGTATCGTCATGGGAATATAGCTTGCAATCAATATCATTAAGCCAACACTTTGGGGATTCCTTTGTACCCTGTAGACTCCATTATTAAAATTATTTAGGGGATTCCTTCGTACCCTGCAAGGTTTCCCTACAAGGTTTTTATAATTTTTCTTATCTATTTAGCCTTTTATGCAATGAATTAGTTTCAAAGAAAATAGGCTAATCCAAATGATAATTTCACATTCCAAATTCAATTATGCAAGTAGGTTGCGGTTATCATCAATTTCAATACCAAAACCAATTATTTAGGGGATTCCTTTATACCCTTATTACCATGGTTTATAAACTTAGAGAACCTTGTGCTCCTATTCCATCTCCATTCGCATGCACCCTAATGAGTGTACAAACCAATAATTTAATGCATAATATATCAATAGTAATATGGAAAAAACATCCAAATAATTTATATTTAAAACCCTCAACCTTTAGTTCAAAATCCAACATCAAAACCATGTGAATAATAACTAATTCTATGCCATTAGGAAAATAAAAGTATTGGGAGAGAGACACATGCCTTAATTACCAAGAAATTTATAGAAGATAGCACCCTTAGAAGCTCTAATTACCAACCTTGAGAAACCCTAGCTAGTTTACTTGAGAGAATTTTAGATGAGTGTTTGAGAGTGTTTTGATTGTGAATAGTATGATAATGAAGTCCCAAAAAGGGTTTTGAGTCATGGGGTCTAAGTAGAGAAGGAGGAAAATTACCAAGGTATCCTTAATTAAAAGACTGAATATCAATGCCCAGTCGCTACAGGTGAACTTATGGCTCGTTGGGTCGCCCTACGCCTCATTTAGTCCACTCATAGTTTGGATATTTCCAGGGCAACCAATATTTGTCTGGTTATGAGTCACACCATACGACTTTTAGCAGGTCATTACAACTCATAACATGCTAACCGTAGTCACATCAGAAGCTTGGGATAATACATTGGTCTCATTACGACATAGACATTATAATTCATAATGAGTCTTAAAGACTCATTAAGTAAAAATCATAGTCAAAGTAGAATACTTAGCCAAACACACTTGACACCTTACGATTAGGGTCCTACGACCCATATAGACACGCTATAACTCACAGAGAGTGTCATAGTCAGGGAAGTAAGGTTAAAAGTCAAAAAAATTTCAGGAGCCAACACTTGGGGTGTTTCAACATACATAGCATAAGACACAAATCAAGTACACATACATAGCAACAAGTAAATATAAAGTAATAAAACAAACAAGTAAAATGATGTGTATGATGACATGAGAATGATGATACAATATCCACAACCATTCAAAATGGGTATTTCCATAACCAATCCACATGATGTAATTCCATAACCAATTCATAAGGTGTATTTCCACAACCAACCATAATGTTACAATTCTACAACCACGTGAGCCAATATCCGTTCACTAATTCCACTATCCATGAATTTTTCACATTATTCATATGCTCACAAAGTATGAATATATCACAATATGCCAAAGCCACAACAATAGACATTTCCAACAAGATAATACAATTACTCACATGTATTCCTGACTATCAACATCACATTAGACCTCGCACGATCACACATATCACATGATATCACAAATTCAATAATTACATAATATTTAAGCCCCCACACGGGCACAATATATAGATAGTCATATTTTATGATTAGTTCTCACCCTTAACGTATATTTTGGTATACAAATTAACTACCAACCCAGTCTAAAGATTTAAGCCATAACCTACCCCGAATGCCAAAACTAATCTACTACACTTCAACATCATGATATTACTTCTCACGAACAATCTCGAAATAAACTAGAAATAAGAAATATAAAATCTACACGTCAAAACAAAACTAACAATACCCATATTGCCTACATTTGGTTCGTGCTTAAAACGAACTCCCGAAATAGATTTTTGAAAAAGAAGGGCAAAATCATAACTTAACTTCAAAAATGCATTTCCTCTAATTTTAGAAATATACATCTAAAAACTCAAGTTAAATTGAGTCAAAACTGAGGTTCAAATCAAAGAAAAATTATTTTTAAGCTTTACCAAGTAAATCTTTTAAAATTCATTAAAAATTCAAGAATCAAGGATAGTTTGAAAATGAAATTGAGGAAAAATAAGTAATTATAGGATTAGGAATATTATTCAAGTAAAACGGAGTACAATTTTAGAATAAATCAAGTAATAAAGTTTTGAGGGTTTTTGAATAATGAATCAAGAATTAAAGTAAGAAAATGATGAAATCTCACCTTAAATCCACAAAAGAATTGAGAAATAGATATTAATCTAGCTTTTCAAGTACCCACAAGCTTCACTTTTAAGCTCTTACACTATTTTAGGATTTATCTCTTAAGAGACAAGGTGAAAATGCACAAAATTTGGGTCAAAGGGGCTATTTATACGTCGTACCAAGTTACCAGGTACAATAGAGCATGAAACACATTATTTACCCCCTTAAGTCACTAGTTAACCTGGTGCACCAGTTTTTTAAGTCCAAAATGAACTTCGACGGGGTGTTTGAAATTCGTTTGAAGTCTGATTTATGCAAATGAATTATGTAAACCGACTAAACTCAACATTCAAGATGCATTGACAATGTCTAATTTTTGAAAAGACATCTTTTTCACAAAGTTGATCACTGAAACTCGAAATCACAATTTTCAAAACTGAGGATCGAAATGAGATTTAAAAGCCATAAAACCAGACCAAACATATTACCAACCTAAATTGACTTTTTGAATGTATTGGCGAAGTCAGATTTTCTATCCGAGGTTGCTTCGATCAAATATGGGTACCACACCCATATTTTTAATTTTTCAACTTTCCGACCAATACGTCGAAATGAGCTCGGATGCACCGAGACTCAAACCCAAGATCTACCTAGCCTAAAATTAATATTTTAAAGCTTCTAGCACAGACCGTTCAACCATCCATTGCATGAATCAAAAGATAACTACATAGGTCTATAATAAGGCTCTCGAACCCACCAAAAATCACAATATTGCACAAAAGACACCAAAATGCATCGAGAATCATGCCAATCACCCTGAACTCTAGAAATACCATAATGCAGATATAGGGAGGGATAAAATGATCAAATTACACAGAAATGTTACACTTGATTTATGAGATTTTATATAATACGTTACATTCCATGAGCAATAGTTGACATTACTACATTGTGTTTTGATCAATGAGATATTCTATAACTATTGCCTTAGAGGCAAGACTTAGCCCAAAGACTTTTAAACAATAAGTTACACCCCACGGGCAAGAGTTAACACTACCACATTGTGTTGTAATTTATGAGATATTCTATAACTCTTGTCTTAGAGGCAAGACATATCACAAGGACTTTCAAACAACTAGTTACGTACAATGGCAAAAGTTGACACTATCACATTATGTTTTGACTTATGAGATTCTTTATAACTCTTACCTTAGAGGATAGATTTAGATGAAGGACTTTGCATAATAAGTTACGTGCCCCATGGCTAAGAGTTGGCACAACCACATTGTGTCTTGATTTATGAGATGCTCTATAAATCTTACCTTAGAGGCAAGACTTTGTCAAAGGACTTTCAAATAACAAGTTACATTCCATGGGCAAGAGTTGACGCTTCCACATTATTTTTTGATTTATGAGATGCTCTATAACTCGTGTTTTAGAGGCAAGACTTAACCCAAGGGCTTCAAACAACATGAAAGAAATAAAGTTTGAGGAAAAAAAAGAAAAACTAGAGAAGAAAAAAAATAAAGATTAAGAAAAATGAAAAAAAAAAGAATAAAAACTTTTAAAAAATAAAGATTGAGAAAAACAAAGATGAGAAGAAAAATAAAAAAAATTTTGAGAAAAATAAAACAAAGAAGAAAAAATGAGATAAGATAAAAACAGAAAATAAAAGAAAATAAAGGTTGAGACAAATGAATTAAAAAAAATAAAAAATACACAATACTTGAGAAAAAAAAAAGAAAATAAAAAAAATAAAGATTGAAACAAATGAATTAAACAAGGAAAAAAGGAGAAAAGAAAAGATAAAAATCAACTGTAAATAAAATTTTTTTTAAAAAAAGAAGAAATAAAAACAGAAAAGTTGGGAGATAAATGAATACGGAAAGAATAAAAATATTTGAGATGTACAGAAACAAAAATATATTTTTTCTATACATAAAAAGGAAGGATGTCTAGTCTTTTAAAGGTTTTGGTTATGAGAATAAATATTACATGACTTTTTGCGTGCATATGTAGTTGTCACGTTTTGCTAATGTGGGCCTCTTTTTGTACAAATCAAATTAAGTTTTTCATGAACAAAGATTCAACTTTAGTATTAGATGAAAACTTTCAATTAATTCATATAAATATCTCACTATACTTCTGATTTTATTTTATTTTTAAAATTGTATTGTTCTTATAAATATGATAACTCTATAATTTGTAAAAACTATTAAAACTTTTCTATTTTTATATAATCTTATCAAATGAGCAAATGATAGTTCATAAATAAGAAATTGAAAAATTAAGGTGCCAAATTAATAAATTACATAAAAGCTTCATTGGTTTAATAAATTAACAATTATAGTAAAGGGAACATCACCTAGATGTCTTATCTTTAGTAAATATTTATCATTTATAAAAATAAAAAAATTCTGATATAACAATTATAATACATCAACCATGGAGGATGTTAAAGTTGCAATGTTTGAACTATATAAAGACAGTGCTAGTGGGTCTGATAGATTCTCAGGTGAATTTTTCAACATTGTTGGGAAATAATAGGGGAAGATATTTTTATGACAGTAATGTCTTTTTTGGTGAAAGTGATCTTGTTGGACGATAAAATTCTCGAGGTCAAAAATAAATAATCGAGATAAAAAAATATATTGTAACAATCAATATATTTATTTTAATTCGAGTGTTATAATCTCTATGATTCCTCTGATTCTCCTTTTCAACTATAGATTCAAGGGCTTTGAGCTTGATCTTGAACTTTAACTTGAACTTTACGGATTTGATCTTGACTTGTACTTGAATCCAAGGGCTTGGTAGCTTGTTCTTGAATCTTGCGGTCTTGATCTTGAACTTGAACTTGATTTGATAACTTGGTCTTGACTTGTGCTTGAATTCAAGGGCTTTGGAGCTTGTTCTTGAATATTTCGGTCCTGATCTTGAATCTTGATTTGAATGTTTGAGCTTTTTAGAGAAATTGCGGTATTTGATCCACGAGCTTTCTCTTCCTTCTTGTTAGAGTTCTTGGGTTCTTTTCTGAATTATGATACCCCTATTTATAGTTGTAGGAAAGTAAGATTCATGATGAATATAAGACTTTCTTTGACCAATCAGATTTAAGTAATGTGACGCCTTTTTATGGGCTTTTATTTCATGGGTCTGCTGCATTATTTTAACATGTGGCATGGTCCTATTAGCTCTTTCACTTGACTTGGCATGCCACATCATTTGACACGTGGCGCTTATTTGGGCCTCTAGAATATGACAATATCTTGGGCTTATTAAAGTGGGTTCATCATTTGTAGCCCAAATCAATGGGTTAGCCCAATAAAAAAATTGAACTTTAATTAAACCCATATATATTTGATCATAAATAATTAATCCACAATATTTATTTGGAACTAATATATTTTGAATTTAATATAATTCAAATTTTGTATGGATTTAAATTTAATAAAGTTGCATCGCCCACAAATGCCCCCTACTTCATAACTTGTTGAGACATTAAATATTTCGGAGACTAGCCTTGAAGTATGATTATTTAAGCATGTTTTCTTCATGCTTCAATGATTTTCATACATATGACTACCTCATTCAAAATTTTAAAGCCGAACCATATTGATATTACCTCTCAAAACTCTCTCATTTTTTCCCATGAATCTCTACACTTAAGAGTTAAGACCTATTGGTGAGGCATGATATCCAATTTCAAATATATTTTGGAAGACTTTTTCATCGTCTTACTTAATCAGGAATAAAACTCTTCCGATTTGAACTTAGATTGGAGAAGCAAAAAACCTCCAGTTTGAATTTATATGGGAGAAGGAAATATGGAAGCTATTCTAATCTGAATTTATATTGGAGAAAGAAACAATCTCCAATTTGAATTTGGAGATGGAAATTATTTCAATCTGAATTTATATAGGAGAAGGAAACATTCATCCTACAACTCTATAAAAGGAGGTAGTTTCCCCACTTTTTCAATATCAAGTTTGGGGTTTTCAAGACATCAACAATATTGAGATAATTTCTTTCCCTCCTACTTTTCTCTTGTTTTCATCACTTTTTTTCAGCACAGCATGTTTGTGGTAGAAAATTTATATCTAACTGCAGGAATATCAAAATCATAAATCGTTTGTTATTCCAGAAACTAGACTTCGAGATCTAACATATACAAAATTCAACTTCAATTTCCTTCAATATAATTCTCAATAATTTTTTGAAATTAGCCCTGAATTTTATCATGCTAAAAATTTTAGATCTGTGTGTCTTTACTAAAAATTTCATATCTTGAAGTAGGAAGGTTGAAATCACAAGCCGATTGATTCTTGTGAAACTAGACACAAAGATCTATAACATATCCAAAATTCACAATTTAATATAATTAAGATATTTTCAGGTGTTATCCCAAAATCAACATTGAGTTTTGATGCATCAATAATTTCAAATTTATGCAACATCAATAAAATATTACATCTCAATGTGAGAGTATCGAAATTATGATCCACTTAATACTATAGATGATGGAAACATGCATGTATAACATATCTAAAATTTGGATTTTAAAACTTCTTGAATTGTTCTGGATGATTTTTTTTAAAGCAATCTTACATGCTGACTGGCAAAGGATTCCAGATTTACATCACCTCACCAAATAATTTATATCTTGATGTGGTACCAACACCATCAAAGGGAGTTTTGATTGCTTCAAACTATATTTTGAGGGATTTATTCTCATCAAGGCATCTTATCTCAATCCAAGTTGGTGATATACAACTTTCAAGATCGCAACGCTCTAACATGTAACATCCTTTCTATTTGTGTTTTTACTTTCTTTCTTGTTTTCCCCCTTTTTTGCAGGGTTGAAACAAATAGCAATATACAACAATCGGATTAGGGTGCGAGAGTTTAACTTCACCTCTGTACACTCTAAGATCAATCAATTTTGACTCCAAAATGATGGCTATGCAACAATCGGCTTAGGGTCCGAGAGTTTAACTTTGCCTCCGTACACTCTAAGACCGACCAATTTAACTTCAAGACGGTGGCAATGTAATAATCAGCTTAGGGTGCGAGAGTTTAACTTTGCCTCCGTACAATCTAAGACCGACCAATTTGACTTCAAGACTGTGACAATGCAATAATAGGCTTAGGGTGCGAGAGTTTAACTTCGCCTTCGTACATTCTAAGACCAATGAATTTGACTTGAAGACAGTACCAATGCAATAATTGGCTTAGGGTGTGAGAGTTTAACTTTACCTCCGTACATTCTAAAACTGACCAATTTGGCTTCAAGACGGTGGCAATGCAACAATCGTCTTAGGGTGTGAGAGTTTAACTTTGCCTCTATACACTCTAAGACCGACCAATTTGACTTCAAGACGGTGGCAATGCAATAATCGGCTTAGGGTGCGAGAGTTTAACTTTACCTTCGTACACTCCCTTTCAATGTTTAGCTTAAGGTGCGAAGGGGCAAATCTTGTCCGCCTTAAGGCATGAAAATTTTAAGATCCTTTTAAGGATAAACCCATGAGAGGCCATCTTAAGGTGCAAAGGGATAAATTTTGTCCACCTTAAGGCATGAAAATTGTGAGATCTTTTTAAGAATAAACCCGTGAGAGGCCGCTTAAGGTGCAAAGAGACAGATTTTGTCCACCTTAAGGCATGAAAATTTTGAGATCCTTTTAAGGATAAACCCGTGAGAGGCCAGCTTAAGGTGCAAAGAGATAAATTTTGTCCACCTTAAGGCATGAAAATTTTGTGATCCTTTAAAGGATAAACCCTTAAGAGGCCAGCTTAAGGTGCAAAGAGACAAATCTTGTCCACCTTAAGGCATGAAAATTTTAAGATCCTTTTAGTTGTAGGCTTGGAGAACTTTAGCATTCCAAATCCCATTGAAGAAACTCTTTTTCTTTTTGACTGGTTGCCCTCATTGAGTCACAAATATTTGGAGTAAGTCCAAAATTTAATTAGAATAGTTTCATACTTGGCATTCGTATGACGGATACTGTAGAAATATATTTTTTATTGACATTCATGCAACTGAACTCAGAATGAGATTCCAAGAGCCAACATACCTCAGTGAAGAGGATCAAGTCATAACATAGTTTTGGGTGAGCATTTTTTTTGTGTCCTAACTTTTTCCTAGGCCGCCTCTTTCGAGGTTTCCAACCTTGCAAACTTTCATTTTTTTGAGTCGTACACAGTTTATACTCTTTCGGGCTAGAAGTGGTTGTAAATTTTCACAAGCTTGTAAGCACCATTTGACTATACCTCTTGTATGACATATGGTTCATCCCATTTTGGGGTAAATTTTATGAGCATTGATAATGAGCCTTCTTACTAAAAGAACTTAATCTCCAACTTGGAAGCACTTTAAGCGAAACCTTTTGTTGAAAGAATGAGATAACTGGGCTTGATAACATTCAAGATTTTGTTGAGCCTTCAGCCTCTTCTCATCAAGAACTTCTAACTTCGCAAGACGCAACTTAGCATTTTCTTCATCAATGATCCTTTCTTGAATAGCGAGTCTCAAAGAAGGTATTTGAAGCTCAAGTGGCAGGAATGCTTCAACACCAAAAGTAAGTGAGTATGGGGTTGCTTGCATCGATGTACGGTAAGTGTCCAATACGCCCATAAAGCTTCTTCTATTCGCTCATGCCAGTCTCATTTGAATTTGGAGACGATTTTGTTTAACAAGTTGCATAAAGTCTTATTGGAGGCTTCATCTAGACCGTTGGCGGCAGCATGGTACATAGAAGACTTACGCTTCTTGAAGCCAAAAAGATCACAAATTTTATTTATCAGTTTATTATCAAATGACTTGCCATTGTTAGTTATTATATATTGAGGATTCCAAAGCGATAGACGATATTCACTCGGATGAAGTTTGCAACATTTTCTTTCTTTTGTTCCTTAAGAGAAACAGCTTTGGCCCACTTTGAGAAGTAATCTGTCGCGGCCAAGATGTATGTGTCGACTAGAAGATTTTGGTAGTGGACCAACAACATCCATTCCCCAAGCATTTAACGGAAAAGATGCTACATTTGGGTGTAGTACTTTAGGAGGTTGATGAATGAAATTCGCATGGAATTGACAAGCTTTGCATCTTCTAGCATAGTCCAAGCAATCTTTTACCATCATTGGCCAATAGTATCCCATCCTTTTAGTGTGAAAATAAAGCTTTAGTCCAGATTGATGCGATCCACATACTCCCGAGTGTGTTTCTTACAAAGCTTGAATTGCTTCTTCCTCTCCCAGACACTGTAAAAGTACTCCTTCAAATGATCTTCTGTATAGTGTGTCGTTATAGTAAAGGAAGCGAGGTGCACGACGACGAATGTCTGTCCTTCTCCTTGGGTCCTCTGGAAGTATCCCATAACATAAGTAATCAATGATAAGTTGTCGCCAATCATCTTTTCAGCTTCAGATACGATAATAAGGTATTCAACTTTATCTTCTTCATCTTCAGTTGCTAGCGGTACTACCCATTCTTGGCGGATAGTGACTTGAGTCTGATTTGGAAGAGTCAGGGTTGAGGCCAAAGCAACTAGGGTATCAGCTTACTTATTTTCTCTCCTTGGCATATGTTGGAGGGTTACTTCTCCAAGTTACCCCATCAATTTCTATGCATAATCATGATATGGTCGTAGCTTAGGCTTTCTGACTCCATAGCTTCCCAAAAATTGCTTGATTACCAATTGGGAGTCACCAAAGACTTGTAATTGCAGTTTTTTCATGTCAACTGTCATCTCAAGTCCAAATATTAAAGCTTGATATTCAACAACATTATTAGAGAAATGATTTGTTAGGGTAAAAGAGTATGGGATAACCTCTTCTTGTGGACTGACGAATACAACACCGACACCAGCTCCATCTTGATGTGCGGCACCATCAAAGTACATCTTCCATGGGGGTCTTACTTCAATAACTATTACATCTTCATCAGGAAGTTCATCACTCAATTTCCAATCATCAGGTATCGAGTGGTCTGCCAAGAAGTCAACCAATGCTTGTCCCTTTACAGCCTTTTTGGGAACGTACACAATCTCAAACTGCTGAAATTAAAGGTACCATCTTGCAAGTTGATCAAAGGACTGGTTTCGATATTACAAACTTGATGGGATTTACCCTTTACACAAGACGGACAACATGATCTTGAAAGTAGTGTTTCATCTTTTGAATTGAGAAGGTCAGTGCCAAACATAACTTTTCAATTGGAGAATACTTTAGCTCATTCGGAGTTATCATTCTACTTAAATAGTAAAGAGAGTTTTCTTTGCCTTCACTATTTTCTTGAGCCAGTAGTGCTCCAACTAACCTCTCTTGTGCCGTGATGTAAAGTATCAATGGTTTCCCAGGTATGGGTGCCGCAAGAACTGGTGACTTTTTTAAGTATGATTTGATACTCTCAAAGGTATTACTACAAGCTTGGTCCCATTTGAAGGGATTGTCCTTCTTCATGAGATGACTAAATAGTTGACATTTTCTGGCCAGGTATGGGATGAACTTTTTTAAATATGTTAGTCTTCCTTGAAGGCTTTTTAACTCATGAATATTTTGAAGCTCGGGTATCTTTAAAATTGCATTGACCTTGGCTTGATCAATTTCAATTCCTCAGTATCACACAATGAAGCTAAGAAACTTTTCAAAAGTAACTCCAAAGGCATACTTTAACGGATTAATCTTAAGTTGATATCTTCAAAGTAACTTGAATACCATTCTTAGGTCTTTTAAGTGGTCGTCTCTCTTTCTTGACTTCACCACTAGATCATCCACATAGCATTCAACATTTTTATGGAGTAGACCATCAAAGATGTTCTACATAGCCCTTTGATAAGTGGTGTCAGCGTTCTTTAAACCAAAAGGCATCACCTTGTAGTAATAAATACCTTTAGGCGTACAAAATGCAGTGAGTTCTTCATCCTTTGGCGCCATACGAATTTTATTATAGCTGGATGAACCATCTATGAAGGACATTTCCTCATAACCAGTGGTGGAATCAATCATCAATTCTAGTATGGGGATTGGAAAGTCATCCTTAGGGAAGGCGTTATTGAGATCCCAAAAATCAACACAAACTCGAATTTGGCCTTTCTTCTTCCATACTGGAACAATACTTGAAATCCACGTGGGATATTTGACTTCATGAATAAAGCCAACTTTAGTGAGTTTGTTAACTTTATTTTCAATTAAATGAACCAACTACAACCTAAAGTATCTTTGGGCTTGCTTAACAAGATGGGCACCATTCTTGATTACCAACTGATGGACCACTACCTTTGGATCTAAGCCAGACATTTCCTTATAGCTCCATGTGAAGACATCTATATATTCTTTGAGTATGTCCATATAAGTGATTTCCTCCTCCACTTTTAGAAATGCACTCAGGTAAGTTGGTCTTGGATCTTCATCGGTTCCAAGATTAACTTCCTTCAAGGGATCTATTATGGCCTTTACTCCTTCTTAAAGTTGAGATGAAGCATCTCCAGCATCTTCTTCCTCTTGAGGATCATCGTTGTTGATGGATATACGATAACACTAGAAGGCATCTTCTATCTCTTCATCAACCTTCATTTGAGATAAGACATCTTTCTTATTCTAGGTCATAACATGATATGAGGAGCCAACACTCTCTTTATTTTCTTCGTGTTTCTTTGTATAAACCATAGTATGAGCCTTTGCTTTTAGCACCTCACTGCATGGAAATACCAGTTCAGTCTGCCGCCTCATTCTAGAAGGAACTAGACTTTAGAAATCCTTTTGAATCTTAGGCGAAGAGTGCATTATTGTACTTTGACTACTTTTCCGACGCTTGTTATTTTTCTTCTTATTTAGAGTCTCCAAGCTCTCAAACATAGAAGTTCTTGCGGTTGATTCTCCAAGTCGGTCAAAGACAGAAGGCCTTTTGTTGGATGCGTAGACTCCTCTTCTACAGTGATGTAGTTACTAACTGCCCTTCTTATGGAGATGTGAATTGGAGGTGGCTGTGTGTATCCTAAGACTTCATGTGACTACCTTGTTGTACCTTCCAATGGAAGTTTACCCAACTTTGATAGCTCATTAGGATTATATCCATCCTTTATAAATAACTTATATGCATTTGGATCGAAGCCCTCTTTTGTATGCTTCATAGGGAATGACATATCTTGTGGCAGATTTTGAGCCACAGCTTCTCCAAGTAGCGTTAAGGATGGATTTATTGCGTCAATATTCCTATTAGGTAAAGTTAGCCCCTTTAGCACATTATCTTAGGCATCAGATGGGTGATCTTTCTCCCTTTTCACCTTTGGTAAGTAGTGAAGAATAGGAGTTACCTTCTTTTTCGTAGGTGCAACACTTTCTTTATTCGAAGTGAAGAGGGGCTTCTTGATGGTGACTTTTTCAATAGTTATTGCGACCTTCTTAGATGCAAGATCATCACACTTGGTCTTGGTAACATCTTCAACCATTTTCTTATTCACAACATAATTTTTGAAGTAGAATTTTGCATCGACAAAATGTGACTCAGCTTTAGTGAATGGCTTATCATCATCTACTATCTTTCTTTACACTCCATGTTTGAGGTACTTCAAGTATTAATAGTAGGAGGATGAGATAATTTTGTTCCCGTGCACCCAAGGCCTACCCAGCAATATATTGTATGAAGTTTTAGCATCGATCACATGTATCAATGCGTTTGATTGAAAATCATCCATACGAATCCTCAACTTGATAGATACCATGACCCTCTGTCGCCCTTGATAAAAGCCTTGGATCATTATACGACTCTCGTCCAATTCATCAGTAATGATACCAAATTCTTTTATCGTGCGGATAGATAGGATATTGACTTTAGATCCCTCATCTATTATGATTTTATTGATCTTCTTTCATAGAATTTGACCCACCATGTATAAGGGATGGTTATGTAGGGCCTCAACAAGTAGAAGATCGTTATTTGTGAATGTGATTTTTGTATCACATACATGTGCCTCTTCGTCAAGAGTTTCAATAAGCTTTTCTGAAGATAAAGGAATTTCCATGGGTATATTCTCACCCTTTGCCCCCTCTTTGGCAGTATTAAAACAAGACGCCTCAAGGTTGACTCGAGCAGTCTTTGCACGAAACCAACTTGGTAAGAATTCCTCCAAGGTTACTGGACACCATGGTTTTTGAAGGTGAAGCTCTGTGATGGTCGCCTTTTTTGGAAGTTCAGCCATCTTCTATTTCCTTGGTTTCTTTACCATTCTCCTTCTGGTTGGCTTCTCGGCCGACTCCTTTCGCGGACTTGTCCTCCTGTGTCTGCACCTAGTCACTAGAGTCCAACTTCCATCATCGCCTTCGTCAATTAAAGACCTTTCAGTCTCTAATATTTTCTCATTATGCTCTTCGACACATATTTGGACTGGATCAAGCGAGCCAAATCTGATAGATATTTGATGAGAACTAGTCATCTCATTGTTGAGGAAGATCTTCTTCTCTCTTGCCAGTTGCATGACTTTATCTTTAAAGACAAAGCATTTTTCTAGAGGGTGACTTATGAGCCTATGATATTTGCAATAATTAGGGTAATTGGTCCTCCCATCTTCGTTGGGACGCTTCATCTCTGGGATTTCAATGAGCTTATGCTCAAGAATTTCATCAAAAATCTCAGCAACATCAGAATCAAGGAAGGGATATTTCTTTTCTCACATCTCCTTTAAAATTTTCTGGTTTGGACGTGCTCCAAAAGTCATCTTCACACTTTACTTCTTGCTCACCTTTGTGGTGACCTTTACATGAGACACATCAATATTCATGGACTCCTTGTTGTCATTTTTGGGGACAAACTTGCCCCATCTTTTGGGTTCCTGCTTATCCTTTCCCCTTCGAGGGTCATGGAAAGACGTTGATCTTTTTTCAGCAGAAGACATGCTCAACTCCATATCGTGAGTACGGGTAGCTAGCTCTTCAAAGGATTTAGGTTTAATGTCTTGCAAGATGTAGAAAAGTTCCCATTGCATTCCTTGGATGCACATCCTTATTGCAGAAGCTTCGCTGAGCCTATCGTTGCAGTTTAGGCTAGAATTTATCCACCGATTGATAAAGTCAATGACTGGTTCATCCTTTATTTTTCGAGTATACATTAGCTCTACCATGCTAATTGTATGCCTTGTGCTATAAAAGTGATTTAGGAACTCGTGCTCCAATTGCTTCTAGCTATTGATGAAATTAGGCTTAAGGTCCTTATACCAATCAAAGGCATTTTCCTATAGGGAACAAACAAATTGTTTGACAAGATAGTCATCGTAAGTTCAAGCATTATTATATGTCTCAACAAAGTGTTCGACATGTTGTTTTGGGTTCCCTTTGCCCTCAAATTATTGAAATTTAGGGGGTTGATAGCCGGCAGGCATTTTGAGGCTATCAATCCTTACCGTGTAAGGCTTGGCATAAGAAAGGGATGACTTAGAGACAACATCATACTTGTCTTTGAGGGTTTCTTCAATGAATTCCCTCAATTGCTCAATCGGGATCATTCTATCAGAAGAAACTTGTACCTCTTTAGTTGGTGGTGTTTGTTACACAGGATTTTCTGTCTCATGAACCTCTGGAGATTTTCCAGGTGCATGGCTAGACTCTCCATCTATTAGGCCTTCCACCCTATCCACTATCTTATCAATTCGAGCATCTTGATTCTGAACATATTTGGTCAGACTCTCAATTGCCTTTGTCAGATTTACAAGTTGCTCTTCCATATATGAGACATCAGTCACCATTGCTTGCATGATCATTGGAGATGTTGGAGAGTAGCATGGATTATCGCATAAGTTGATCTTTGAAGTGCTCAACTTATGCAGTGTAATCAGAGATGATGAGTTTCTTGAACGATCATCGCTCTTTGCGCTAGAGTATTTGGATTAGAAATGCTCAAGTAGAGCTAGAGTCTTCTTAACTGATTCTGCCATACTGATTCCTCCTTCCGAAGCACTTGCATTGGACTTTGTTCCTTTTGGGGTTGAAGATTCAAAAACTAGAGTTGGAGCGGATGACACTGAATATGTTTGTTGTCCTAGCAAGCCTGTCTTGCTCTTTGTGATAACTTTTAAGCTTTCAAAAGTAACACCAAAGATGCTTTCTACTTCAGCAAAGAACTTTGAATCCGTAGCATTGGAAGCAGTGGATTGAGAGTTGACCTTTTTGAAAGTCATTTCAGTGTTGTTGAACTTTATAGTTGGAAAAGTTGAGATGAGAGGTAAAGATTGTCCCACTAGATGTGCTAGAATTTGTTGGACAATAAAATTCTTGAGGCCAAAAATAAATAATCGAGACAAGAAAAATATATTGCAACAATTAATTTATTGATTTCAATGCGAGTGTTATAATCTCTATGATTCCTTTGATTTATCTTTTCAACTATAAATTCAAGGGCTTCGAGCTTGATCTTGAACTTTAACTTGAACTTGATGGATTTGATCTTGACTTGTGCTTGAATCCAAGGGCTTGGTTGCTTGTTCTTGAATCTTGCGGCCTTGATCTTGAACTTGATTTAAGGACTTAGTCTTGACTTATGCTTGAATTCAAGGGCTTTGGAGCTTGTTCTTGAATATTGCGGTCCTGATCTTGAATCTTGATTTGAATGCTTGAGCTTTTTAGAGAAATTGCGGCGTTTGATCCACGAGCTTTCTTTTGCTTCTTGTTAGAGTTCTTGAGTTTTTTTCTAAATTATGAGACCCTTATTTATAGTTGTAGGAAAGGAAGAGTCATAGTGAATATAAAACTTCCTTTGACCACTCAGATCTAAGTGATGTGACTCCTTTTTATGGGATTTTATTTCATGGGTCTGCTGCATCATTTTGACATGTGGCATGGTCCTATTGGCTCCTTCACTTGACTTGGCATGCCACATCATTTGACACGTGGCGCTTATTTGGGCCTCTAGAATATGACAATATCTTGGGCTTATTAAAATGGGCTCATCATTTGTAGCCCAAATCAATGAACTAGCTCAATAAAAAAATTAGATAGTTAAAATATATGTTTGGACTTAAATAATTAATCTAATTATATTAATCCACAATATTTATTTGGGACTAATATATTTTGAATTTAATATAATCCAAATTTTGTACGGATTTAAATTTAATAAAATTGCATCACCCACAGAGCTGTCTAGATATGTGACTCATACTAACTTAGTATTGTTTCCTAAGAAAGAGCAGGTCAATAGGTTCAGTAACTTAGACCCATTAGCCTGAGTACATATATTAATAAGGTCATTCATGGAAGGATTTTGGAGGTGTTACCTCATATCATCTCAAGGAATCAATTAGATTTCATGAAGGGCAGAAGTAACGTAGAAAATGTGCAGCTTGAACAAGAAATTGTGAGGGACATTAATAAGAGAAACAAATTTCAGAATGTGGTAGTTAAGCTAGACATGACAAAAGCATACAATATAATGTCGTGGATATATCTGACTATGGTGATGCGAAATTTTGAATTTAATAAGAGAATTATTGACACGGTATGTAGACTAGTGTCTGGTAATTGGTATTCAGTGTTGATGAATAGAAAGAATTATGTTTTTTTTTCAAATAATCAAGGGATTTGAAGAAAGGTGACCCATTTTCACCAACACTCTTTATCATTGCAGCAGAAGTGTTAGCAAGAGGACTCAATAGTCTTTGGGAAGATGGAGAATTCATAGGATATGGTATACCAAATAGAGTAAGAAAAAAAATCATCTATCATATGCAGATGACACAATTCTATTCTGTTCAGGACACAAAGAATCAACAAAGAATATGATGACAGTGTTAAGGCAATATGAAAGTGTGTCTTAGGTCAGTTGATAAACCTGGACAAGAGTTTCCTGTATTTGCATGAGAAGGTGCCAATATCTATATGCCGGAGGATAAGAAGATGGACTGACATTGGAAAAGAGAGTTTCCTATTCACATAACTGTGATGCCCTATATTCTATGGAAGAAAAAAGAAGTCATATTTTGAGAGCCTAGCGAAGAAATTATGAGCAAAATTATGCAATGGAAAAACAAGTTGCTAATGTTTGAAGGGAGTCACACTCTAATTAAACATTATCTGCAATCACTACCAATATACCTTATGTCAGTTATGAACCCTCCTAAAGGAGTAATAAACCAAATACATAGGATTATGGCAAAATTCTTTTGGGAAAGCACAAGTGCTCTAAAAAAGACATTGGTAGCTTGGTAAACCCTATGTCTGCCTATGAAAGGGGGAGGACTAGGCTTTCGATCATTGCATCATGTTGGTGGGGCACTTTTTGCCAAACATTGGTGGAGTTTTAGAATATCCACAAATTCATTATGGAGTACTTTCATATGGAATAAATACTGTAAGAAATGTCATCCCCTCATGGGTCATGGATTTGGTGCTTCACACGTATGGATAAAAATGATGAAAATCAGAGTAAAGATGGAGAAATATATATAGTGGCAACTTAAGGATAGAAATTTGAGTTTTTGGTTTGACAACCGAAAAAAATAGGGGGCACTATACTATGTTGAGGTGGATAGGCAATGAGAGGAAAAATTGGAGGTGAAAGATTTTCTCATAGAAGGGGGATCGAATAAAGAGAAGCGGCTAAGATACATTTCAGGGGAAATGGTGAACCATAAAGAGGAGACAGCCAGTCCAAGGATAGTGGAAGGAGGACCTAATATTCATTGATGGATGGGCAATTCAAGTGGTAAATTTTTAGTTAAGTCTGCTTGGGACATAATTAGAAATAAAAAAGAGGAGCATGAAAGATTGGGGAAAAGGTGTGTTTTTCAAAATTATTTTTACTTATGAAGAGTATGGAGAGGAAGAGTATCTACAGATGACAATTTGAAGAGATTGAGAATTTCCATAGTATCAAGATGTTAGTGTTGTGAAGATTTGAATGAAGAGATGTGAATCATCATTTTCTAACAGCTCCCATAACTCAAAGGATGGGAAAGGTTTTTGCTCATTTTGTAGCTATAAGAATGGATGGAGTACAAATGCATCAATCAATCATGGAATGGTGGTATAAGGATGGAAACAACAAATTGAAGAAGACAATGCAATTCCTGCACTAATCATCTTGGAAATATGAAAGAGAATGAATAACATAATACATAGAAAGGGCATGAATTTCATCCACATGGTGCAACATATCCTAACAACAATCAACCAACTCGTCCAACTACTATACCCTAGAATTAGGAGAACTGGAAAAGAGAGAAAGGATAATAAAAGATAATGGAAGTCACAGGAATAGAATATATGGTTATTTAGTGACTTGGAAACCAATCCAAGTCTCAGCTCTTATAGTTTTATCCCCAAAAATCATAATGAGCGCCCTATGTATGCAGAAACGGTATGCAGAAATGGGATATATCGGCACTGCAACTAATATGAAAGCAAAAATAAGAGCAATACAATAGGCGTAACTCACAGTCAGGGTAAAAGGATACAAGACTTTACACTGGAAATAGACTCACTAGCTATGGTGAATATTATTACAGATGTGTGGAAGGTGCCATGGGAACTAATAGAAATAATTAAAGAAATCAAGGAAAACATGAGGCTATAGAGATCCACAATCCAACATATCTTTAAGGAAGGGAACTAGTTATCAAATTATATAGAAAGTCAAGCATTTACACAACGAAAGATCACATGCTACAATTTCAATGAGATTCCATCAAAATGGCGAAAGATACTCAACATAGACAAGGCACAAATTTCAGTAATGAGATTAAGAGAAAGGAGAACCATCAGACATTAAGCATGCATTCACTGAGCAAAAAATTAGAGAGAAGCAGGAGTAGCAACATTAATAATTACATCAATATTTTCCCATGGCACAGATTCTATAAAGTTTCTAAGCTAGGTTGGCTAAACTAAGTTAATACACAAAAACATTCATAAAAAACAAAGGGGTCTGACTTCAGATCTAACTTGAAAGAATGGAGGTCAACCATATCCTATATCTGCATTAGGAGACAAATCTGGAACAAAGAAAGAAAGGGCAAGTGAGAGGTAAAATAAGGAAAACAATGGGAAAAGTAAAAAGATACTTACAGTGGGAAGAGCTGCAAACTTCAAACGTGTACCTCATTTGGTCCCAAATGAAAGTGGAACAACCCCAAAAACGAGTACTCAGCAGCGAGAAATGAGTAAAGCAAGGATGAGTTTAGAATACCTTGGATAGACGAAAGCTCTTGTGCAAGCATGGCAATATCATCATTATCGAGAACCAGATTTCGAACCCAAAGGAGGAGGCGGTGAAATCAAAAGTTGAAGCATGAACTAGCTGGGAGCATGTCTGGGTAAAACAAAAAGCTTTTTTGGAAAGTTGGAGCAAAGAGTAGAGAGGAAGACAAATTTAAAGGGGCAGATAAATTTTTTAGTGGGCTTAACCTAAATGTGTTAATTTTTGTTGTAATATGTTGATTTGGGGCCTATGGCCAGACCATTCTATTTTCTTTGACTATTAATAAACGGGCCAACAAAAGCCAACAAAAATTTGCTTAAAAAATACATCAATATTTCATTCATAATCTATTTTTAATACATAGTGCAAATCTTTTATCTAACAAGCATAATGCACTTTAAGATACTTATAATACATTCATAAAGTATACATAGTTCATTTTAATACATAATACAGTTGCTATATATAATAAATAAAAAAAATATATAAAGGTATTAGTTATTTATTAAAAGTTAATCAGTCAAGTAATTATTTCTTATAGTAATTAGCTATTATTTAACAAAATCCTCCATACATTCTACAAGCAAATTCTTCACTTTAAACATGAGTCTATTTTTTTAAAATTTAAAATTATGAATCTCTTTTTTAATAAATTCTAAACTTATAGGTTATGTTTTATCTATATTATATTAAAAGTGTGAAGGGCTTTACAATCATTTGAACTTTTTGCTCTCCACTAAACGACCCTGCAATAGACAAAACTATCATTTTATTATTTTTCTAAAATTATTATTAAATTAAAATTATGAAAAAAAAAAACCTATTTGAAATCAAATTGGATTTGAAATTAGTCAAAAAAAAAGTACACCTGATTTTTTTCTAAAAAATAAATTATGGGGAAAATCAATGATTGATTTCTCCAATGTAAAAGGTATGTGATTGGTAAAAAGATCAAAGTAGGTGATGCATCTACTTGCTTTATTCATGTCTAAAATGGGCCTTTAACTTATTTAGATTTTGGGAAGGATTTTGGTGTTAGGCATTCCATTTTCTTCTTCATTTATTTTACTTAGTTTGGGCCTTAAATTGGCCCATTAATAGAGGTGATGCACCTACTAGCTTAAATAAGTCAAGCAAGCACCTTATTATTTTATTCCAATTTTTGATCTAAATCCCTTTAATTAAACCTAAAACTATACACTGATCACTTTAAACTTTAGAATCAAATACCTACTTATGATACTATGTTTAAATAATCTCATTGACAATTACTTGATCGTACCATGTTTAGTTGTATGAAAAATTCCTTCAAACCATATTACCATCACTAATCACCTAGGATATCGAGTATATTACCTATGCCATAAGGCTATATTAAGTGTCATATAAGTAGAACTAGTACACACAGAATGTGAGGTGTTACATCCTCTCCCTGTTAGAAACATTCATCCTCGAATGCCGACTTAACTAGCTAGCTTAAACAAGTATAAGACTAAGTTGAATCCTGCTGTTAGACATATAACACTTATATGTTTACACTTACTTGTTCATGCTTTAAACCAGTATTTTGGACTCTCTCTTCAGATTTTAATAAATGAGGGTAGTTGGATTTCATCACTTCCTTGTCTTCTCATGTGATTTCTTCGACTGGTTGGCTCCTCCAAAGTGTTTTCTAGAAGCTAATTCTTTATTTCTTAACTTGCCCATCTAAAATAGCAATAAGCACTTCTTCATAAGTAAGTTCTTCTGTAACTTGTACATCTTTAGTAGGAGTAATATGATATGGATATCTTATTATTTTCAAAGCACTGAGACATGAAACAATAGATGGACCATTGAAATCTCTCGAGGTATCTCTAACTCATGTCCAACTTGGCCAAAACTTTGAATAATTTTATATGGCCCTATATAGAAGGGACTTAGTTTTCCCTTTTTACCGAACCCCATTACCCCTTTCATTGATGATACCTTTCATAATACCCGATATTCTATAACAAACTCAACCCTCTTCTTCTAATATCTGCATATGATTTATGCCAACTTTGAGCTATTTCTAGTTATTGTTGTATCACTTTACTTTTTCTATAGCTTGATAAACAAGATCTGGTCCAAATAAGGTAGTTTCTCCCACTTTAAACCACCCAATGGGTGATCTATACTTTCTCTATATGAAGTTTCATAAGATTCCATTTTGATACTCGAGTGAGAGCTATTGTTGTATTCAAACTCAATAAGTGAAAAAAGTTCATCCCAACTACCTTTAAAGTCTAATGCACAAGCTTGAAACATATCCTCTAGTGTTTGGATCATACGTTCTACCTGACCGTCCATTTGAGGATGAAAAGTGGTACTCAAACTCACTTGCATTCCTAAACTCTTCTAAAATGTCCTCCAAGAGTTTGCAGTAAATTGAGCCCCCTTATCAGATATAATAGAGATTAGGACTTTACGTAGTCGAATTATCTCTTTAATATATAATTTTGTATACTCTTCAGCTGTGTAAGTGGTCTTAATCCATAGGAAATTTGCTGATTTGGTGAGTCTATCAACTATTACCCATATGGAATAAAACATTTGAGAGGAGTATGTAAACCAATGACAAAATCCTTGTTGATCATGTCCAACTTCTAAGTTGAGAGATCCATAAGCTGCATATAACCTCCTAGATTTTGGTGCTCTACTTTAACTTGTTGATAATTTGGACATTCAGTAAAAAATTCTACAATGTTCTTCTGTATGTCACCCCACAATACACCCCTTTTAAATCATAGTACCTTTTAGTTGAACTAGGATGGATAGAATATCTTAAATGATGTGCCTCTGTCATAATCCACTTTCTTAGCCCATCTGTATAAGGTATGCACAATCTATTTTGTCACTGAAGTACTTCCACTTGTATAAACTCAAACGCCTTTGTCATACCTTATTTTACACCACTCTTAAGTTATAAAATAATAAGATCTGTATATTGCTTCTCTTTAACTTCGGTTACAAATGAGGATTCTGCTGTATTTTTCCCAGTAACTCCTTCATCTATAGATTTAATAAGGCAAACCCCCAAACTAGCTAATTGGTGTAGATCTTTAGCTATCCCTTGTATTTCCATGGACCGCCCATAAATGATCTCTATCACCTTATGACTTAATGCATCAGCTACTATAATTGCTTTCACCGAATGATACAAATATCAATGCCACAATCTTTTACTAGCTCAAACCATCTCCACTACCTCAAATTTATGTCCTTCTACATAAAGATGTACTGCAAACTCTTATGGTCAATATATATATCAACATGAACTCCACTCAAGTGGTGGCGCCAATCTTTATAGCAAATATAACTGCTTCCAGCTCAACATCATGTGTTGGATAATTTTTCTCATGTGGTCACAACTACCTTGAGGAATAAGATATCACTTTACCATGTTGTATCAACATATATCCTAATCAGAATCCTAAAGCATCGCAATATGCTACATAGCCTTCTGTGCCTTTCAAAAGTACCAATACAGGTGTAGAATTCAACTTATTATTTAGATCTTGGAAACTTTTTTCACATGTGTAACTCCATTGAAACTTGAATACTTTGTCTATTAGCTTTGTTAAAGGTAAAGCGGTGTCTGAAAACCCCTCAACAAACCTTCTATAATAACTTTCCAAGCCTTGGAAACTATGAACCTCCATATGTGTTGAAGGTCTTGGCCATTTCTTTACCGCTTTTATCTTCTGAGAATCAAATCTTATTCTTTCATCAGATACAAAATGACCTAAGAATGCCACTGATTTCAACCAAAACTCACATTTGGAGAGCTTTGCATACAACTTATGGTCAGAAAGAATTTGTAACACCTTCTGCAAATGATTAGCATGGTCTTCTTTCGATCTTGAATACACTATAATATCATCTATAAATATGATGACAAACATATTCAAGAATGGATTTAACACTCTATTCATCAAATCCATAAAAATTGTTGGTGCATTAGATAGCCCAATGACATAATTGAAAACTCAAAATGACCATATCGTGTTTGAAAAGACATTTTGGGTTTATCTTTCTCCTTCACTCTCGCTTGGTGATAACTTGACCTCAAGTCGATCTTTGAGAAACACTTAGAGCCTTTTAGTTGATCAAACAAATCATTAATTCTAGGAAGGGGATATTTATTCTTAATTATCACCTTATCCAGTTGTTGGTAATCAATACACATTCTCAACGTGCCATCTTTCTTAGGTACAAATAACATGGGTGCTCCCTAAGGAGACATACTAGGCCTTATGAAACCCTTTTCTAACAAATCTTTTAATTTCTCTTTCAATTCACGTAATTCTACCGAGACCATTATATTTGGAGGAAATTAAATAGTTTGAATACCTAAGATCACATCAATACCAAACACTACTTTTTATTATGGAGGTAAACCCAAAAGATCTTCAAAAAATATGTCAAGATATTCATTTACCACTAAAATGGATCGAAGAGTTGGGGACTCCACATCTATATCTTTCTTTCTCACTAGATGACATATGTATCCTTTGGAAATTATCTTCTTTTCCATAACATAAGAAATAAACTTACCCTTTGTTGCCCCAGTATTATCCTTCCATTCAAGGACTGCCGCTTTTGGAAAATAAAAATACACCCTCCTAGCTCGATAATCCACTGTGGCATAACAAGAAGACAATTATTCCATACCCATTTTAACATCAAAATCTACTATTTCTAGATCCAAGGTCAACCAATGTATCATAATCACAAATAGTTGCTATATAATAAATCTTATAGCTATAATAGACTCGCTAACTAGTGTAGACACTTCAAATGGCTTAACCAGTGATTCTGGTATTTTTTTAACTTTCCAGAAACTAGTGGAGTGACATATGATAACGTAGATCTTGTATCAATTAATGCATATACATTATGTGAAAATATGGACAGTGTACCTGTAACCATATCAGGAGAAGCCTCTAAATTTTGTCGACCCGCTAGAGCATACGTACGATTCTAGACACCACTAGAACTAGTTACACCCGTAACACCTCTACCAAAACTAGTAGGCCTCTGTTGACCCCTACCTAAGAGAGGAATCGAGGATGATGCTGCAGCTGTCAACCTAGTAGGTAGTGCTATATCGCCCATGCACTTTTTTGGGCATCTATCATTATATGTCCCGGTGTACCCACCAATAAAAAACATCTGTCCCAAGATGATATGCACTTATATGATTTCTCCCGCATTATTTACAAAGTAGTTCAGAAGGTCCTGATTGGCTTGTACTTTCCTGCTCTCGATACCCCGCTACTTGTGAACCTTGACTTTTACTTCTTTGCCTGAACTGATTTCATCTAAACCCTTGGAACAGGGGTGGAGCACTTGTTTTGGGGAAGGAAGATGATTTTCTAGGCGGTATATTGAAAAAATTAAGGCCTTAACTCACTTTGAGATGGCAAAAATTTCCCCATAGATCTGGCCCTCTTGGAGTGCCTTTTTCTTGCTCTTGTGTCCTTCTTTGACTTTGATCTTTCATTTTTTGTGCAAAAGCTTATACTCTTGCTATATCCATGTCTTGATCATTATCAGCTAGTTATATATTATTCATACTAATGGACAATTCAAATAAAAATGAAATCATTGATGAAATACAATTAAATAAATATTACATCATGGTAAAATTTATTTTAATTTCTACTCAAATATTCAACTTTCAAGATTAAAACATTGCTCCGATAAATGCATAGAAGTACGAAGTTCAAATTGATCATTTTTATTCTTAATTTTTTAGTTACTCATTTTGCACGTGTACTTTTCACTTTTGTGATGGTCATTTTTATTTTACAACTATAAATTATAATAGAACTAGCTTATATCTTAAAAAAATTTATACGAAAATTAAATTAATATAATAAAAATATTACATTAAAAAATAATTATGAATATTAGGTACTTAATTGATTACTAAATATAATTTATAATATGTTAATTTACAAATGTTGTATAATTTAAATGTTAATATTATAATAAAAATAAAATAGAGGGGATGAATAGTAACTCTCTACATTTGGATAGTTACTATACATCCCCTCTATATATAGAGTTTAGTGGAGATTTGGAGGATGATTGAAGTTGTGTCTTCTATTTTTCCCCTCCAAATTTGGAGTTTAGAGTGGAAAGTAGAGGGTGACTGGAGACGCCCTTATGCGGTTATTGTTTTGATGGTCGTATATACAATATAAAAATTCTCCTTTTAATGATAATAAGTTGGAATATAATTTATCCATTAGCTTTACTATAAAAATTAAATACTTCCTCTAACTTTGAATAATAAACATTTTTCTCTCTCTTATCTTATATAGTATTTATTTTACCTTCAACCTTTTCAACCATCCCGTGTCCTTCCAACATACATGCATGTGTATGTGGTCATAAGTAATAATATAATTGTTAGACAATCGAGTGTATGAATCATGCAGGACATTGTTACTGATAAGCTAGCGATTTCGGTATT
Source organism: Capsicum annuum (assembly GCF_002878395.1). NCBI lineage: Eukaryota > Viridiplantae > Streptophyta > Magnoliopsida > Solanales > Solanaceae > Capsicum > Capsicum annuum. Next base: position 85,567,734 of record NC_061111.1, read on the forward strand.
ATAATTGTTGGCTATTTATTTAGTCTACTAATTATAAATAAAGCGGTTGAAGTAAAAGCGAGTATGATCATAGGAGTTGTTCACAGAATTATTAGAGCCTAGGGATGTGGCTTTTGCGTATTCCATCATATCTATTTATCATTGTAAGATGATATAAGATTTTCACCAAATTGTTGAGTCACAATATTGATAATGTGGTCATTGTCTCTCAAGTCTCCAACCGTCTACCTAGATTAACCTTCTAACTATATCGTTGAGTGAGATAGTCAAACCAATCCAAATACATTTATATATCTTTCTACATTTGAGCCAAGTAGGACAAACAAGGTATGTCTCCGTTTTAACTGTTAATCAATTTACATATGAATCATACTCCCTATAACCCACGTTCTATTCCTAGATTTCTTCTATGGAGTTCCACTAAAAAATTATCCGTTTACATTATGGGTTGTGAAGCCACAAATAAGATAAGATGATGAGAACAAAATATGAATAGTAAAAAATTTACAATAATAGTTAACAGAATCCAGTGTTCATATTGTAAACATAATCCTAGATAGGGAACTTTTAGCCACTCATAATCCTATTATAAGAGCTAGAATTCATAAACAAGCTAGAAAAATAGCTAAGTAATGAAAAAAAGAAGTAAAAGTAATCCTAGTAGTAGTCCTTCAATTCTTGCTCCATGCTCCTAATATATTTGTCTACATATAAAAATGATTAAGTGCAATTATTTTTATTTATAACATTTTAAAAGCCTAGAAAGGCTCATCAAGTCGAGATAAAAAAGGCCAAAATTTGGCCAAGGCTAGCCTAGGTCGCGATTTGAGGTAGTGGGTTTCGCCTTGCTCTTCACATTGTGAGGCCTTCTATCTCACCTTACTCTTACACCTTGGAGGGTGTAAATTTCAAAAGGGAGTGAAATTTGACCTCTATTCACTTTTTACTTTGTGTGGTAAGCTCCAGATCATTGCCTTTGGCCTAGCTTTACGAGCTCATCCTGTTTTTGCTATATACTTAGTTGATTTCTATATCTTTCCATCTACAATGTACATAACACCTTCTATAATCTCTATATCATGTAATTGAGTAAAAGTATGGAGTATCAAATCATATCATCCTTAAAATAAAGTATAAACATGAAGAAAAATATGACTAAAAAGTATATAAATTTACACAATATCTCCATCCTACACTTTAACCTCTGATTGTCGTCGAACAATTTATAAAATTCTCCAAACATTACCTCATCACATACATAACTTAAACATGCCTGGTCCTATCAAGATTAATATAAAATTTTGACCAAGGTTACTTTTATTCAAAGTGAACTTTATCTATTCAAACAAGATAATTTCACCAAGATGACACAACATATAAAACCAGTTCACCAACAATATTTAAATGAAAAATACAATCATGTTATCAAGTAGAGAAGCCAAATATATCACTAAGTGAATATCACCTATATGCCCTCACTTTTCAAGAGAGATGCTCCTTAACATATTCGTCATGTATCACAATTTTGGTAGTGTATAAATAATACACTCTTACTCATACGCATAAAATTTTTCACATGCATATAAGATATACTATAGGTTTGTGCTTAGTGTAGTATGCCAACTATAAGGATTCGACTTATAGTATTAAAAGGACTTTATAGATTTTAATGTTAGTTTAGGAACGTGTAGAAATTATTTAATTTGAATACAAATTGACTACTCTCCCTATGCACTATGAAGAAGATTACTTTCTTTTCAAGCACTTTTTTCCTTACTTCTTTCAAATTTTGATTTATTTATCTTCCCTTCTCTTTAAGCACATGCTCTGTCTTTTCTTACCTTGATGGTAAGGAGATCTTTGTCTATTTCTTTTTATTTTTTTAAGTTTTCTTTGTTTTTTTATTTTAGTTTTTGATCTTTGTTGTTCCGAAAACAAATAATTTATATGTTCATACGCTAAACTTCAACACAAGTTCAAGACTATTTCAAGAACACTTATGAAGTTTTTCAACACTTTCAACATAAGTTCAATATGACTATCAAAGAAGTGTGTTATATTTAAGAAATAAGATGAAACAGAAATAAAACCAAGTCCTTCGAATTCACGGAGTCCTTAAGAAATTTATTTTCCTTAAGTATCCAAGGGTGCAAAATTTTTCCTCCTAGGATAAAATGGCTTACAATCTAATAGTAGTGGTACCTCAAACTATCGGATTCTTCAAACTCACTCAATGGGAGATGATCATAATGATTATTTAGAAGACAAGAAGTGTTTTTCAGCTTTCAAAATCATATATTTACCAAAGGAGTAAGTCAGGTATTTATAGCCATTAGGTGTCCCTTCGGAAAGAAAGCATTAGTTTTGGAAATGTTGCATTATTACTGACAGTCACGTCACCTGCACCTAGTCTATGCTAAAACTGTACTTGATCTATGGCCGAAGGTGATGTTTCACCTATTCAAGTGGTTTCTGCGCCTGACCTGTTCCAGGAAGATCCAGCCTGTGCTAGTTCTGTACCTGACTTGTGTCCGCAGGTCATCTTTTTCTGAAACAATGTGTTTTTTTCTCAAAAGGTCACGTTTCTTTCGAGATGCATTGCGCATGCGTTTACATGACGTCTGAAATGCACACGCATATGATGAAAACCATTCTATTAAATTTATGGATTAAAACTTTACTTGTTTTAAAATTTTAAAATAAAATTTGTCTAAAAAACTAATCTCATCGATTGATCATTTGACAAATCCAAAAATAAATCCGAAGCTGAAGGCAAGCTGAGTGAGCGACGATGACGATGATGCAATGCACCTTTTTTTTTTGCTTCACTATCCATGTGGAGATGTGTTTCTTAATAAAAACACATGAAAGTTTCTTTCTCCCACCAATATGGGAGAATTAGTAGACCTTTCTTATTTTTAAGTACATTTTTCTTTTTAAGTGTGACCTCATTTTCCCTCTGCCAATTCCCTCCATTTACCATTCACACATTCAACTTGAACCCAACAATCCCTTATATAAATGTGGAATGGCTACTCTTTGTAAAAGATTTTACAGACAAGTATGTGATCATCAAGCAAAGACTGATTGCATCTGGATAAGTGGGTTTTCCTTTGAACATCAGCACTGAACATGTATTGAATGCACTCGGTCAATTGTAGATTTGATATCTATGAACAGTCTAGATTTAATGTTCACCTAGATAACACACATGTTACACAACCATCCTTTTACAATTTATGGTTCTCACGATTTTTTCATTTCAACCATGAACACATCCCGATTTATGGGAGCTTACAGAATAGGCCTTTACTAATATTCTTGTTGAATTGAATTCCACTTCACCCTAACATATGTGATTTCTAAATGTTCAATACAATAGATTAAACTATTTGATCACATTTGCCAAATTTAGATAATCATTAAACGACTTCACACCATAAGTCTTATCCTTGTTTACTAAACATTGTCTACATCATGAGAATGGATTGGGTATATTGACAATGTTGAAACTATCAGACACAACTTTATTTGATCCCCTTTTACCTAGCTCTTGCGAAATCCAGTCTACTAGGTAGAGTTACTGCCATGCAAACTTGTCCTATGATGTAAACCCATTCCCTCTCTAGATAGGCCTTTTCTAAGTGGATCTGACATATTATCCTTTTAGTTCACATAGTCAACAGTGATAATTCCACTAGAGAGAAGCTCTCTAACAGTATTATGCCTTCATCTTATGTGATGAGATTTATCATTGTACATCATGCTCCCCGCCTTATTTATTGCCTCTTGATTATAACAATGTATTCATACTGGTGCCTATGGATTGGGCTAATAACGAATATCTTTCAAGAAATTTCAGAGCCATTCTACTTCTTCACCAACTTTATCTAGTGCAACAAACTTAGATTTTATTATTGAGCGAGTAATATATGTCTGTTCGAACGATTTCCAAGAGACCTGTCTTCCATATATATTAAATACATATCTACTCATGAATTTTACTTTATTTGATCCGGTGATCCAATTTGCATTACTATATCCTTTAATTACCGTGGGATATTTATTATAATGGAAAGCATAGTCTTCAGTGTATTTAAGATACCCAAAACTCTTTTCATTGCCATCCAATGTGTTTTATTAGGATTACTCATGTACCGGCTCAACTTACTAATAGTACATACTATGTCTAGCTGTGTACAATTTATGATATATATTAAACATCCCAACACTCTTGCGTAGTCCAACTATGAGTCACTTTCGCCTTCATTCTTTGGAAGTGCCTAGCTCTCGTCCAATGGAGTCTTGAAAATACCAAATTCCAAATACTTGAACTTGTCAAGTACCATTTCAATGCAATGAGACTGTTACAATGCCAACCCCTATGGAGTTTTATCGATTCTTATTCCTCAGACCACATCCGCAACTCGAAGGTCTTTCATATCAAACTTGCTCTTAAGCATTTTTTTCATAGCTTTTATGTCAGAAATATCTCTGCTGATGATCAACATATCATCCACATACAAGAAAATAATGACCCTGTGATTTGGAGTGTCTTTAATGTAAACACATTTATCACATTCGTTTATCTTAAACCCGTTTGCAAACATGGTTTGGTCAAACTTTTCATTCTACTGTTTAGGTGCTTGTTTTATCCATAAAGAGACTTAAAAAGTTTACACACCTTCTTTTCTTTATCTGGAACCACAAAACCCTCAGGTTGTTCCATGTAGATTTCTTCCTCTAATTCTCCATTTAGGAATGCTAATTTCATATCCATTTGATGGACTTCAAGACCATATACCTTTGTCAAGGTAATTAATATCCGAATTAATGTTATCATCATTACAGGCAAGTATGTATCAAAGTAATCAAGTCCTCCGTTCTGTTTAAACCCTTTTACTACTACATTTACCTTATATTGGTCAATAGTATCATCCGCTGTCATTTTTCTTTTAAAGATCCATTTAGAACCTAAAGGTTTATTTTTTAAAGAAAATTCAACCAACTCCCACGTATGATTGCTCAAGATTAATTTAATCTCACTATTGAATGCAGTTTTCCAAAAGGATGAGTCTGAAGATGACATACTTCTCTAAATGTTTGAGGCTCATTTTATAAGAGAAATGTTACAAAATCAGATCCAAACAAAGTTGAGATTCTTTGATATCTACTACATCTTGGATTCTCATTATTATATACATCTTCACTTGGTTCATCTCAAGGTCGTTTAAACCCTCCACTAGACTGTTCATGTCTAGTGCTATACGTATAAATGTGTTTAATGAACTTAGCATTATCTAATTCAATTACTGTATTTTTAATGATATCCAGAAGTTCAGATTTATGAACCAAAAATCAACATGCTTTTATACTTTTAGCATATCTTACGAACACACAGTCTGGTCTTATTTTTACCCTTTTAGGCATATGAGCATGAACTTTCGCTAGACACCCCCACACTTTGAAATATTTTAATTTAGATTTCCTTCCTTTCCATTTTTTATATGGAATTGATTGTGTCTTACTATGGGGCACTCTATTGAGTATTCAGTTAGCTGTAAGGATATATTTCCCCTACAAGTTTTGCAGCAAATCCAAACTTATTAGTAAGGCATTCAACATTTCCTTTAAGGTTTGTTTTTTCCTTTCCACAATTCCATTAGATTGAGGTGAATACGGGGATGTAGTTTTATGGACAATTCCATTCTCTACATATATTTCCGTAAAAGGGAGATTTATATTCTCTACCCCTATCACATCTTAGCCTTTTGATCTTTTTCTCTAATTGATTTTCAACTTCTGTTTTATAATGCCTAAGCGCATTTATTGCTTCATCCTTACTATTTAGAAAATAGATATAACAATATCTAGTGAAATCATCAGTAAAAGTTAAAAAATACATTTTTCACCATGAGATGGTATTGACTTCATATCACAAATGTCAGTGTGTATTAAGTCTAAGGGATTGGAATTCTTTTCAACAAACTTATACAGATGCTTAGCATACTATGATTTCACACAGGTTTGACATTTTGATTTATTGCACTCAAAGTTTGGATACACTTCTAAGTTAATAAATTTTTGCAAAGTTTTTATTAACATATCCTAGTCATTCATGCCACAAATCATTAGACTCAAGAATATAAGAAGAAACAAAACCTGTATTAATTTCAATAGCCATTACATTCATTTTAAATAGGTCCGCAGTGAGGTAGTCGTTTCCTACGTATACTTCCACTTTGCTAATTATAATTTTGCCAGAAACAAATACACATTTGAATCCATTTTTATCAACAAGTGATACAGAAATCAAGTTCTTCCTTAACTCCAGTACATACAGGACATTGTTAAGAGTCGACACTTTGCTTGATATCATTTTCAGGCAGCTTGAAATCATTTTCAGGCAAACTTTTCCTATTCCTTCAATATTTGCATTTGTAGATTTTGCCATATAGATCTTCTCTTCTCCTTGAGCCATATAAAATATAAAAAATAACTCTTTATTTGCATAAACGTGGTGGGTGACATCAAAATCCATCCACCTTTCTCGAGGATTTCCCACCAAGTTATATTCATATAGCATGGCACACAGATCGTCCATTTCGTTCTTGGATTAAACCATATTTGCTTGGTCCTTCTTTCTGCCTTTCTTTGGGGTACGAAATATGTCGATTTGTGGCCAATCTTGCCAAAATTAAAGCATTTCCACTAGAATTTCTTCTTAGGTTTATTTCTTTCTTTTCCATCTTTCTTTCACTTTTTCTAGTTGTTGTAGTCGTCTTTTACGATATTTGCTCCACTCATTTCAGAATTTTCTTTCAACCTTGTTTCTATGTCTTTGTTGTTTTTTTTAATGCGCCTTCATTTCACTATACACGTTGTATAGGTTGTCTGTACGGCCACTTAGAATGTAATTCCTGCATAGGAAATCAGAATGTTTTCACGCCTCCATGACAACCAATCGTTCCTGGTCCAAAGTTTCTTCGGGCAATTCTGTAGCTTCTTCAGATGTAAATGTTTGAAGACACATGGTTTTAAGGTAGAAGAACATCTTCTGTTGCCACCTTTTAAAATCAACACCCGTGAATTTTTTAGGTTTCTTCGTTGGTACCATTGCCTGTGGAGCACTCGTACGACTAGCTGTAGCGATATTCGTTGCTGCCACCCTTGTCCCAACATCATTCACATGACCTTATGTAGTCATTTTTCCTGTCACAAAAGGCCAGTCCACTTTGGTATAAAGATATACTAATTACAAGTTAGTAATAACTTATAAACACTACTTGTTTCTAGTTTAACGCTGAAGTTTTTATGTCTTCTAATAGTAAACCAAATGACCTTTAACTTGTGATGAAGTTTTTATGTCTTCAAATCACTTGTTAAGTTCAAACGAAATAGAATGAATGTAAATTTAATCTCCAGAATCCAAATAATACAAAATTTGAAAACTTAATTCCTTAAGATGGTTGTTTCATAAAAAAATAATCTGTATGTTTATACACTAAACTTTAACACAAGTTCAAGACTATTTAAAGAACAATTATAAAGTTTTTCAACACCTTCAACACAAGTTCAATATGAATTATCAAAGAAGTGCGTTATATTGAAGAAATAAAATGAAACGGAAATAAACCATGTCCTCCGAATTCACAAAGTGTCCTTAAGGAATTAATTCCCTTCAAGAACCCAAGGTTGTGGAATTTTTTCTCCCAAGATAAAATGGCTTACAATCTGACAGTAGTGGTACCTCAAACTATCAGATTATTTAAACTCACTCAATGGGATATATCACAATGAGTTTTTAGAAGACAAAAAGTGTTTTTTAGATCTCAAAATCATATATTTACCTGTGTTATAAGTCAAATATTTATAGCCATTAGGCATACTTTCGGAAAGGAAGCATTGGTTCTGGAAATATTGCACTATTATTGAATAGTCACATCACCTGCACCACTGCGCCTAATCTACGGTGACAGGTGATGTGTCACCCATTCCAGTTGCTTATGCACCTGACCTGCACCAGGTAGAGCCAGCCTGTACCAGGTTTGCACCTGACCTACGTCTACAGGTTTCCCTTTTTCTAAAATAGTGTGTATTTTTCTCTGAAGGTCGTGTTCCTTTTGAGATGCATTGCACATGCGTTTGCATGGAGTTTAAAATGCGCATGCATATGGAGAAAATTATTCCATTAGATTTATGGATTAAAATTTTACTTGTTTTACAAGTTTCAAATAAAATTTGTCTAAAAATTTAATCTCATCATTCGATTATTTGAAAAATTCAAATTCGAAGCCGAAGCCGAAGCCGCGCTGAGTGGGCAACGAAGATGACAACATGAGGCAACACTTTGTTCTTGCCTCACTATCTATGTGAAGATGTGTTTCTTAATAAGAACACATGAAAGTTTCTTTCTCCCACTAATGTTGGAGAATTAGTAGACTTTCCTTATTATAAAGTACACTTCCCTTTTTGAGCATGATCTCATTCTTTCCTTCACTAATTCCCTTTATTTACCATTCACACATTTAAATTGAACCCAACAATTCCCCACATGAATGATGAATGACTACTCTTTGTAAATTTTTTTACAAACAAGTATGAGATCATCGAGTAAAGAGTAATTGCATCTGGATAAGTGAGTTTCCCTTTGAAGTTTCCGTAGTCAACTTGCATCGGATGCACTCGGTCAATCGGTCGATTTTATATCTTTGAACCATCGATCCTTAATGTACACCTAGACAACACGTCATAGAACCAACCTTTTATCATTTATGTTTCTCACGGTTTTGTCCGTTTTAGCCATGAACACATCCCGATTTCTTAAGAGCTTGGAGAATAGGCCTTCACTAACATTCTCTTTGAAACAACTTCCACTTTACCCTCACATAAGTTATTTCTAAACGTTCAATCTTATAGATTAAACTATTTGGTCACACCTACCAAATTTAGATAAACATTAAAAGGCTTTACACTATAAGTCTTATCCTTGTTTACTAAACATTGTCTACATCATGAGAATCGGTTGAGTATATTGACAATGTTGAACCTGCTAGACACAACTTTACTTGATATCCTTGAACCTAGATCTTGGTATCTCCAGTCTGCTAGGTAGAGTTACCACCATGCTTACTTATCCTAGGCCATAAACCTATTCCCTTGGAAGTTTTGTCAGCTCCTTCTCTAGATAGGCCGTTTATAAGTGGATCCAACACATTATCCTTTCACTTCTGATAAACAACAGTGATAACTCCACTAGAGAGAAGTTATCTAACTATATTATATCTACATCTTAAGTGATGAGATTTACTGTTGTACATCATGATCCCTGCCCTACCTATTGACTCTTGACTATCACAATGTATACATACTAGTGCCAATGCTTTTGGCCAATAAGGAATATCTTTAAAGAAATTTTGGAGCCATTCTACTTCTTCGCTGGCTTTATCTAGTACGATAAACTCAAATTCCATTGTAGAGCTAGCAATACATGTTTGTTTGGACGATTTCTAAGTGATTACTCCTCCAACTATAGTAAATACATATCCACTCATGGATTTTACTTCATTCGATCCGGTGATACAATTTGCATCACTATATATTTCAATTATCGTGGTATATTTATTATAATGCAAAGCATAGTCTTGAGTGTATTTAATATACCCCAAAACTCTTTTCATTGTTATCCAATATGTTTTATTGGGATTACTCGTGTACTGGCTCAACTTACTAATAGTAGATGCTATGTCTAATAGTATAAAATTCATGATATACAATAAACATCCCAACACTCTTATGTAGTCAAACTGCGAGTCACTTTCGCCTTCATTCTTTTGAAGTGCATAGCTCACGTCCAATGAAGTCTTAGCAATAGCGAATTCCAAAAACTTGAACTTGTCAAATACCTTTTCAATGTAATGAGACTGTGACAATGCCAACCCTTGTAGAGTTGTATGGATTCTTATTCCTAAGATAACATCCGCAACTCCAAGGTCTTTATATCAAACTTTCTCTCAAGCATTCATTTCATAGCATTTATGTCAGAAATATCCCTACCGATGATCACCATATCATCTACACACAAGCAAATAATGACCTTGTAATTTGGAGTGTCTTTAATGTAAAAACATTTATCACATTCATTTATCTTAAACTCATTTGCCAACAATGTTTAGTCAAACTTTGCATGCTACTGTTTAGGAGCTTGTTTTAGTCCTTAAAGAAATTTAACAAGTTTACATACCTTCTTTTATTTACCCTGAATCAGAAAACCCTCAGGCTATTCCATGTAAATTTCTTCCTCCAATTCTCAATTTAGAAATGCTTTTTTCACATCTATTTGATGGATTTCAAGATCATATACCGCTGCCAAGGCAATTAACATCCGAATTAAAGTTATCCTCATTACAAGCGAGTATGTATCAAAGTAATCAAGACCTTTCTTCTATTTAAATCCCTTATTACTAGTCTTTCCTATTTTTTATAAATAGTCCTATCCGCTTTTATTTTACTTCTGAAGATTTATTTAGAACCTAATCGTTTATTTCCTGGAGGAAGATCAACCAACTCTCGTGTATGGTTGCTCAAGATTTATTCAATCTCATTATTGATTGCCTCTTTCCAAAAGGATGACTCTAAAGATGACATCACTTTTTTAAATATTTGAGGCTCATTTTCTAAGAGAAATGTTTTAAAATTTGATCCCAATGAAGTTGACGTTCTTTGACATGTCCTATATCTTGGATTCTCATCATTTTGTATATCCTCACTTAGTTCATCTCGAGGTCGTTTAGACATTTCACTAGATTGTTCATGTCTAGTTCTATATGGATAAATGTTTTTAAAGAACTCGGCATTATCTGATTTAATTACTATATTTTCTTGATATCTGGATATTTGAATTTATGAATAAAAAATAAGCATTCTTTACTACTTTTAGCATATCCTATGAACACGCAGTCCACTATCTTAGGTCCTATTTTTATCCTTTTAGGCATAGGAACTTAGACTTTTTCTAGACACCCCTACACTTTGAAATATTTCAAGTTGGGTTTTCTTCGTTTCTATTTTTCATATGGAATTCATTGTGTCTTACTATGGGTCACTCAATTGAGTATTTGGTTAGCTGTAAGAATGGCTTCCCCCACAAATTTTGTGGTAAACCTGAACTTATTAGTAAGGCATTCATCATTTTCATTAAGGTTCAGTTTTTTATTTCCACAATTCTATTATATTTAGATGAATACAGGGCCGTAGTTTGATGAACAATTCCATTCTCTACATATATTTCTGCAAAGGGATATTCTTATTCTCTACCCCTATCACTTCTTATCATTTTAATCTTTTTCTCTAACTAATTTTTAACTTCTATTTTATATTCCCTAAGCACATCTATTGCTTCATCCTTACTATTTAGAAAATAGATATGACAATATCTAGTGCAATCGTCAATAAAAGTTATAAAATACATTTTTCTACCACGAGATGGTGTTGACTTCATATCACAAATGTCAGCGTGTATTAAGTCTAAGGTATTGTAATTTCTTTTAATGAACTTATACAGATTCTTAGCATACTTTGATTCCACACAAGTTTGACATTTTGATTTATTGCACTCAAAGTTTTGCAACACTTCTGAGTTAATCAGTTTTTGAAAAGTTTGGTAATTGACATGTCCTAATCGTTCATGCCACAAATCATTAGACTCAAGCAAGTAAAAAGAAATAAAACTTTTATTGATTTCAACAGTCATTACATTTATCTTAAATAGGCCCTCAGTGAGGTATCCTTTTCCTACGTACACTTTCCTTTTCTAATTTTAATTTTTTCAAAAATAAATACACATTGAATCTATTTTTATCAACAAGTGATACAGAAATCAAATTCTTCCTTAACTCCGGTACATACTGGACATTGTTCAGTGTCAACACTTTGCCTGATGTCATTATCAGGAAGACTTTTCCTGTTCCTTCAACTTTTGCTTTTGTGGATTTTGCCATATAGATCTTCTATTTGCCTTGAGCCAGAGCAAATGCATCAAACAACTCTTTATTTGCATAAACATGGTGAGTGGAACCAGAATCAACCACCATTTTCGAGCATTTACCACCAAGTTACATTCAGACAACCTAGCACACAAATCATCCATTTCGTTCTTAGATTCAGCCATATTTTCTTGGTCCTTCTTTTTGCCTTTCTTTGGGGCATGACAATTTGTTGACTTGTGGCCAATTGCTACAATCAAAGAATTTCCTCTTGTATTTTTTCTTAGGTTGATTGCATTCTTGTCAAGATTTCTTTCACTTTGTCTAGTTGTTGTGGTCGTCTTCTATAATGTTTGCTCCACTCATTTCATAATTTCTTTTCGACCTTCTTTTTGTGGTTTTGTTGTCTTCTTCAATGCGTATCCTTACTATGAGATCTTTGACTGTCATCTTCTTTTGTTTATATTTTAAGCAGTTCTTGAAGTCGTTCCATATAGGTGACAACTTCTTTCTTATTAAAGCGACTTGAAATGCCTAGTTCACAACCAAACCTACAATAAAGTTCATGTAAACATTAAGAACTTTTTTAACATGTTCAAGTAAGGTATTCATCAAACTCATACCTTATGTAAGGAAATCATGGATGATAACTTGCAGTTCCTATACTTGAGATACGACAGACTTCCTGTCAATCATTTCATACTCAAGAAATCTTGCAACAAAGAACTTCTTGGTTCCAGCATCCTCAGTCTTGTATTTTATTTCTAGCGCACTCCAAAACTCTTTTGACTTCTACATTACACTATACAAATTATATAGGTCGTCTATGAGTCCACTTAGAATGTAATTCATGCATAGGAAATCTGAATGTTTCGACACCTTCATGACAATAAATCACTCTTAGTCCAAAGTTTCTTCGAGTAATTCTGGAGCTTCTTCAGATATAAATCTTTGAAGACACAAGGTTGTAAGGAATAAGAACATCTTGTGGTGCCACCTTTTAAAATCAACACCCGTAAATTTTTTGGGTTACTCTACTGGTGCCATTTCTTGTAGAGCACTCGTATGACTAGTTGTCATTCCTTGCTGCCACACTTGTTCGAACATCATTCACATGACCTTCTATAGTCATTTTTCCTATCACAAAAAGACAATCAACTTTAGTATAAAAATATATTAATTACAAGTTTGTACCAACTTATAAACACTAATTGTTTTTGGTTTAACGATAAAGTTTTTATGTCTTCCAATCGTTAACCAAATGATCTTTAACTTGTGATGAAGTTTTTATGTCTTCAAATCACTTGTGAAGTTCAAATAAATTAAAAAACATATAACTTTAATCTCCAAAAATCAAACAATACAGATTCTGAAAAATTAATTTCTTAAGATTATTGTTTCGAAAAGAAATAATTTGTATGCTTATACACTAAACTTCAACATAAGTTCAAGACTATTTCAAGAACACTTATGAAATTTTTCAACACCTTCAACACAAGTTCAATATGAGCTATCAAAGAAGTGTGTTATATTTAAGAAATAAGATGAAACAAAAATAAAGCTAAGTCCTCCAAATTCACGAAGTGTCCTTAAGGAATTAATTCCCCTCAAGCACCCGAGGTTGTAAAATTTTTTCTACCAAGATAATTCGACAGTAGTGGTACCTCAAACTATCAGATTCTTTGAACTCACTCAATGACAAATATCACAATGAGTTTTTAGACGACAAGAAGCATCTTTAGCTCTCAAAATCATATATTTACCTGAGAAATAAGTCAGGTATTTTTAGCCATTAGGTGTCCCTTTAGAAATAAAGCATTGGTTCTCTAAGTGTTGCACTATTACTGAAGAGTCACATCACACTCACCCAATCTGTGTTGGAACTGTACCTGATCTGCAACCACAGGTGATGTTTTCTCCATTCCAGTGGCTTATGCGCCTTACCTTCACTAGGTAGAGCCAGTCTGCCCAGTTTTGTACCTGACCTACGTCTATAGGTCTCCTTTTTTCAAAATAGTGAGACTTTTTATCTAAAGGTCGCTTTTATTTTGAGATGCATTGCGCATCATGACATCTAAAATATGCACGCATATGGAGAAAATTATTCCGTTAGATTTTTGGATTAAAACTTTACTTGTTTTACAAGTTTCAAATAAAATTTATCTAAAAAATTAATCTCATCGATCGATCATTTAACAAATTCAAATTCAAATCCAAAGCCAAAGCCAAGCTGAGCGAGCAACGATGATGATAGTGTGTGGCACCTCTTTGTTCTTTCCTCACTATCCTTGTAGAGATATGTTTCTTAATAGGAACATATGAAAGTTTCTTTCTCCCACCAATGTGGTAGAATTAGTAGACTTTCCTTATTTTTTAGTACACTTTTCTTTTTGAGTGTGATCTCATTTGTTACTCCACCAATTTACTCCATTTACCATTCATACATTCAACTTGAACCCAACAATCTTCTCCCTACCAAAACCGTACAAGTAGAATTTTTTCTACTTGGACACTAATCAATTTGGTATCTTTTATATATACACCAATTGCCATTATCTCACCTTTTTCTATTCCCTTTATTTCTTAGTCTTTCCATTATAAAGTATACTATAAACTTCAGAATAAAATTAATGCAAGGTAAAATAATAAAGGAAAAATGTCAACTAAGCAGTTATCCAAAGAAATAGGCTAAAATTGCTCAAAGGGGCAAAGGATAATGAATGGGTAAGTCAAAGTGTACATAATTCATAAATAATTGAGTTAGCAAAAAAGGCTTAAATTATATCTTACAAAGCAATAATCATTTTACTTTGTTCACTCACCGGTCAAGTTATGACAAGTCATTCTATTGCTATACATAATGGAAAAGTGCATATACTTACTTATATAATGGATAGTATATGTAACACTCCATATTCTTGGTCCTTGAAAATTTTTGAAATTTTATCTTCACTATCTTGGCTGTGACTTACCCCACGATTCTAGGGGTCTTGATGATTCGTTTGATGTAAACATAGCCTGACCAGTGTGGGTGGCTAATTCTTCTACTCTAAGTATGAGGGGCTCACTACGAGTCATGAGGACTCATTACGGGTCATTGGGTGCAACTCGTAGGATGTCTAGTATATGTCCAAATGGTTTATGTGTTGATTATGACTAGACCTTACGAGGCATAAAGTCCCATTACGAGTCATGTTAGGTGATTCGTAGGGTAAATAGTATGTATGTTCCCTATAAACTATTAGGTGATTCGTAGGGTAAATAGTATGTATGTTCCCTATAAACTATCTTGGTTATAATTCGTGGTGACGAGTCATAACAAATCCCTATGAGTGATATAGTGATCTGTAGTCACTAACGACTAAATTTTAGCTTTTAATTTGAGAGTATTTTGGATAATTTCCTTCTTACCCAATTAAAACCCCACATTCATAAATCACTCAAAGGGGGTTATTTCTCATTCATAACATAATTAAACACTCTCAAAAGTCTCTCAAAACTTCAAAGCAAGATACTTAGGATTTTCATCAAGTAGATCATCCAAGGGTTCAAGGATTGAATTCTTCTTGTAAAACATGGTATTTCAGGCATCTTACTCTTCCCTAATTATTATTTTGTTAAAGGCATGAATTCATTACATGGTTTAATTGAATAGTTTTAAATGTGGATTTCCAACATGGTTGATAGTTAAGACATGGTTGCTTCTTAAAATTGCTTTTCCCATGATTTATTTTGCATTATTGATGTTTTCTTAATGGCTTTGAATTTGTGGGGTTCATGGGTATGGTGAAAATACTAAGGGGTCATGGTGTTTCTAAATTGAATGCTTTGAAATTTGGAATTGGTTTTGAATAATGGCGTTCCCTCAACCTACTTGTGTAAATAGTTTTTAATTGTGTAATTGTCACTTGGTTTGACTTAATCGCCTATGTTATTGCATTACATAATTAGTAAAACAATGAACATAGATTTTAAAGGCTTTATAAAGGCCTTATTGGCTATCATGTTAATGAACAAAATAAGGCGAGACGTTCCTCTAAGATTTTGATATTAAAGAACAAAGAGGGTGAGACGTTCTCCTAAGTTTTAATGTGATTTTTATGGCATAGAGATAAGCTTGCAAGGTCTTAGGTATGAAAATACACACAGTGTGCCTTAACGGTTGCTTCATTGATTAATAAATAGGTTATGTGAAACTTGCTATAAATTGGGGTTAATAAGGGTTATGTAATGAAGTCGTGAAGGTGTCAGTCGTGGATGACTTGTACTGGAAACTTGTGTTTGTTGACATAAGGTTTGGTCTTAATGACCTGTGTGCATATGTCATACTTGATATATTTTAGGACAGTTAGTTACCTCGATGGATTTAGCTTTCCCTTAGACTTTCTTTGATTCATGCGGTTAACACGCTTTGAGGCCCTTTCAGCAGGGGGAGCTGAACCCATATAACGAGTGGTTGCCTATTATGACGGTTTAGATACATAGTCTAGGATAAAGTTTTACTTCATGCTAAACCTTGTTCCCTATCCTGGTATATTATTTATATATGTATTATGATATAGTTCGCATGGTATTTGAAATTATTAGACTTGACATTATTTAGTCCCCTATCCCCTAGTTACCTGCTAGTGTTCACCCTACTTACCATTTTCGAATGTTGTATCCCTACGCAATACAGTCACTGGAGATACTGCTACTTTTTCTGCATAAAGTTAGGTGGATTAGTTTAGTTCATCAGTTTGTTGTGGTGATGTTGTGAGCTTTCTTTATCCAAAAGACTTAGACATTTCATCAGTTCCATTCTCAGACTTGAATTGAGAGTTTACATTATCATTGTCATTATCCCGACCAAGACTGGGTTTGTTTTTCTTTATGTAAATGCTTTGTTGGATTACTGTAGACTTGGGTGGTATTGGTTGGTTGTTTTGGGGTTGGTTGCTGATTATCCGTTACATACATGTCTTTTATTCTTTGAGTTTATTTCATGCTATATGTTTGAAATTCAGCCATTATTGGGCAGTGTGTGGTGTTTGGGTTAACTTCAGGGGATGGTATTCAGTCGAAGATTGACTTGGGATACCTGTCACGGCCAGGCACTGGTTATGAAAAATTTGGTATCAAAGACTACGTTTGGTGTCATTGGGTGTCCATAAAGTTGTGCTAAGTAGAGCCTTTTCTATAGGCATGAAGCACGCCACACTTATAAAGGAGAGCCTAGGAGGCATTTAGGAATTTTTTCCCTTTTCTTGTGTTCTATTTTTGGTCTATAGAGTGTAAGGTCTTGAATATCCTCTAATTCCCGTATGTTCGCTTTTCAAATCCTTCATCCCCGAGATCTGAGGCTTAAGAAAACTTCTTTATCCCACTCAAGGACATCGTTGATAGAACCCATTCTACTTATGGGGTTCTGACCTAGTAGAGGGCTCCTGCTCCTGATGGATATCATGGGGCTCCTCTAAATTTCACTAGTCCTCCTCGGGCTTCTCAGGGTGATGTGACTTATGCTGAGTTCTGCCTTTTGATCCATTTTCTTACTTAGTTGGTGGCCTCTCAGTCTCTCTAGTTTGAGCGTAAGAGTGATATTGCTCTGTTTTCAAAGGTCACTAGAGTTGGCCAATTTGTGAGGCTCAAACCTTCGATTTTTACTGGTTCTAAGGCCGAGGAAGATCCTCAAGGCTTCATGGATGAGATGGAAAATATTTTTCATGTGATAAATACCTCCAGCTCGGAGGGTGTGACATTCGCTGCATACCAACTGAAAGATGTGGAATATCAATGGTATGAGAAGTGGGATCAGTCGAGGGGTGATGAGGCAGAGATGGCATCTTGGGATGAATTTTCTAGTACTTTTCTTGATCTCTTCTTTTCTTAGGATTTGAGGGAGGTAAAGACTGATGACTTCATGAACCTGAGGCAAGGCAGGTTTACAGTGAGGGAGTGTTACTCAAAGTTTCACTAGTTGTCTCGTTATACTTCAGAGTTTGTCTACTCTACGAGAGCGCGGATGAGGAAATTTGCTTTAGGATTGTCCCATGATTTTGTATTGGAATGCAATGCTGCTCTAATTATAAATGAATAGAATAATAGGGTAAATAGCATCCAAAGTGTATTAGAAGTTGTGGGTCCTAGTTAGGGTGAGTAGGGAAATGTCCAGAATACCCCCACTTAAATCCCTTAAAAACCTATCACAGGGATACTGATCTATACAGGTCTCAACCCTTGTATCAAACACTACCCAGTATACAACTCATCCAACCAAGACGTAACCATAACATACGATCTGTACCCACAACTCGTATCCCTGGAAGGATGAAATACTAGGAGAATCAAACACTTTCCCCTCATACGAGTCCTTGATACAACGCATACCAATCCCTATGACTCATACCTCTAAGTCATACCCACTTGAGTAACCAAAACTATCTCCCAATTAACACTGTTCAGTATACGAGAGGACTATACCACTCATACCTCAGCATATGGCTCGTACCTATTAGTCGTATTGGGTATGGAGATCTAGAAAATTTTCTAACGGTCAAAACTCAGGATGTTTCACATTGACTAAGTTGACTCAAAATAACACGAAGTTCTTGTGTTTGGAGGCTTGCAAGGGTAGTTTCGAGTAGTTGAAGGATAAGTTGACTTCGACTCTGATTTTGACCCTGCCCAAGGGAACAAATGGTTTTGTGGTTTGCTGTGATGTATCCCATGTGGGATTAGGTTGTGTGCTGATACAACATGGCAAGTTGGTTTTATATTCTTCTAGGTAGTTGAAAATTCATGAGAAGAACTATTCGACGCATGATTTGGAGTTGTTAGCTGTGGTATTCACTCTAAAGATTTGTCACCATTACTTAAATGGGGTTCATATTGATATTTTCTTAGACCATAAGAGTTTACAATATATGTTCATCCAGAGAAAGTTGAATCTCAGCCAAAGGAGATTGCTTGAGTTGCTCAAGGATTACTACATCAATCTCCATTATCTTCCAAGTAAAGCTAACATTATTGCTAATGCTCTTAGCAAGTTGTCCATGGGAAGCTTGTCTCTTGTTGATGGGGAGAAGCGAGAATTGGTGAAAGATATTCACCATTTGGCTAATCTTGGGGTTTGTCTCTTGCACTCTAAAGATGGTTGTGTGATTGTTCAAGAAGTATCGAAGTTATCTTTAGGAGTTAAGGTGAAGAAGGAATAAATTCTGGACCCTGTTTTAATGCAGATCAAGGATAATGTGGGCCACCAGAAAGTTATGGCTTTTGAGATTGGTGGTGATGGCATTTTGAGGCACCAAGGTAGGTTATGTGTTCCTGATATTGATGATATGTTAGAGAGGATTTTGGCTGAAGATCGATATAATATTCATCCTAGTTTTACAAAGATGTATCACAACTTGAATGATATTTATCGGTAGAATAATATGAAGAGGGATATGGCCAATTTTGTGGATAAGTGTATGGTGTGTCAGGAAATAAAGGTTGAGCACTTGAGGCTTGGTGGCTTTGCATGCAGATTACTCTAAATCCCCACAAATCTGTGTCGGATCTCCAACAAAGGTTCGTAAAATAATTAATGATGGCCCTATCAGTGGATAGTGATGGGGCAGACCTATTACCTTGGAATAACCAAAATCTAAAATTTTTTAGCCGAGGAGCAAGGCTTCCATCAAGCAATGTATTTTCCAGGTTCAAGTCCAAATGACATACTTTCTTCAAGAAGAAATAGAACACAAACAGGCTTAATAAATTTCCAAGATCTACATATATAATAAACTGAAAGAAATTGGGTAAATATTCTGGGAACTCATTACCATGGAATGACAGTAGCTCTCTACGTATGAACCTTTTAGATTATTCTTGTTCTTGGGGTTTGCACCACCTTACAAGGGACTAGATCCTTTAAAGTAGAGCAATAATGAAACAACACTTTGCAGGATATTAAAGAACGCAAAGATTTAACGTGGAAACCTCCTTTCTCAAGAGAGGAAAAACTATGACTTGCCCTCGCAAGCACTTAAGAATCTACTTTAATCAAAATCATGATTACAGACTCCATTTAGAACTTAACTCTAAGCTCAAGAGATTGAGTTGCCTGAGTAGAAATGAAAAGTAGTTAATATGGATTTTATTACTGGTCTCCTGTGGTCTCGTGGCTAGTTGGATTCTATTTGGATTATTGTGGATAGGATGACTAAGTTGGCTCACTTCTTACTGGTGAGGACTAATTTCTCTTCAGAGGATTATTCCAAGTTGTTCATTAAGGAGATAGTTAAGCTGCATGGTGCTCTAGTTTCCATTATTTCTAATTGAGGTACTCAGTTCTTGTCTCATTTTTGGCATTCATTTCAGAGAGATTTGGGGACTAAGGTGAACCTTTACACTGCTTTCCACCCTCAGATAGATGGATAAGCAGGAAGGACTATTCAGAAATTAGAGGATATGCTAATGTTTTATTTGATAAATTTTGGTAGTAATTGGGTCGATCGTTTGCCTCTTATTGAGTTTGTATATAAATAGCTATTTTTCTAGTATGAGATGGCTCCTTTTAAAGAATTTTATGGTAGGAGGTGTAGACCTCCTATTAGGTGGTTTTAGGTTGGAAAAAATAGATTGTTTGGCCCAAACTTGGTTTACCAAGCCTTGGAGAAGGTGAAAGTGATTCAATATAGGCTTAAGACCGCCCAAAGTTGCAAAAAAGTCCTATGCGGATGTAAGGTGAAAAGATTTAGTGTTTGATATGAATGATTTGATATTTTTAAAGGTGTCTACCATGAAGGAAGTAATGTTGTTTTGAAGAAGGGGTAGCTCAGTCCCTGGTATGTTAGCCTATATCATGTTTTGAAGAAAGTTGGGAATGTTACTTATGAGATAGAGTTGCATTCTAGTCTGAATTCTCTTTATTCGGTCTTTTATTTGTCAATATTGAAAGAAGTGTGTGGGTGATCCTTCCTAGGTTGTTTCTTTGGAGACTGTTGGTGTTACAAATTTCTTGTCATATGAGAACGTCTTGATGGATATCCTAGATTGGCAAGTTCGTTGGATGTGGACTAAGGATGTGGTTTTGGTAAAGGTTTTATGGAGGAACGAAAAGCATGAAGAAGCTGCTTGGGAAGCCAAAGAGGACATGAAGTCCAAATACCTATTCTTGGTTCCCTCACCAGATAGTCATGCGAGAGGTATGTGCATTCCTTAGCATTATTGTTTTCTAACTTTTTTAGAGGAAATTATGAATTCCTTGATCTCCTTGTCTATGTTTGTTAAAGGTAGGGGTGTTTTTGTGTTAAATTATGCTAGGAGATACCTTGTCTCATCATTCAAGGATGAATGATCTTAAGGGGGGAAATTTCAACACCTCGGTTTCTTGGTCCTTGAAAATTTCTAAAATTTTATCCTCACTGTCTTAACTACGACTTAGCCTACGGGTCGTAGGGGGTCTTGATGAGTCATTGGACCTAAATTGTAGCCTGACAAGTGTGTGTGGCTAAGTTTTCTACTCTGAGTACGAGTGGCTCACTATGAGTATTAAGGACTCATTACGGGTTATTGGTTGCAAATCATAGGATGTCCAATATATACCCAAATGGTTTCTGTGTTGACTATGACTGGACCTTACGAGTTGTAACATTCTATTATGAGTCGTATTTGGTGAGCATAAGTTCAACTGTGTATGTGCTCTATAAACTATCTTGGCTACAACTCGTGGTGACGAGTCAAAATGAATCTCTATGAGTCGTATAGTGACCCGTAGTCACTATCGACTAAATTTTAGCTTTTAATTTAAGGGCACTTTGGAAAATTCCCTTCTTAAACAATTAAAACCTCACATTCATAAAGCACTCAAAGGGGGTTATTTCTCATTCATAACATAATTAAATACAGTCAAAATTCTCTCAAAATTTCAAGGTCATGATACTTAGGATTTTCAAAAAGTAGATCATCCGAGGGTTCAAGGGTTGAATTCCTACTATAAAATTTGGTATTTCAGGCATATTACTCTTACCTAATTATTATTTTGTGAAAGGCATGAATTCATTATAGGGTTTAATTAAATGGTTTTGAATATGGGGTTCCAATATGGTTGAGGGTTTTGACATGGTTTCTCCTTGAAATTGCTTTCTCCATGATTTATATTGTATTATTGATGTTTTATTAATGGTTTTTAACTTGTGGGGTGCATGGGTATGGTGAAAATACTAAGGGATAATGGTTTTCGCAATTTTAATATTTTAAAATTTAGAATTAGTGTTGAATGATGGCGTTCCCTCAACCTACTTGTGTAAATTGCTTTTAATTGTGGAGGTATCACTTCGTTTGACTTACTCGGCTATGTTATTTCATTTCATAATTGGTAAACCAATGAACATGGATTTTAAAGGCCTTATTGGCTATCATGTTGATGAACGAAAGAGGGTGATGTGTTCCCCCAAGATTTTGATATTAATGAACAAC
The DNA here is from genome assembly GCF_002878395.1 of Capsicum annuum. Lineage (NCBI taxonomy): Eukaryota > Viridiplantae > Streptophyta > Magnoliopsida > Solanales > Solanaceae > Capsicum > Capsicum annuum. The sequence goes on from NC_061111.1 coordinate 85,590,164, forward strand.
AAGGGGGAGGCGTTCCCCCAAGTATTAATGTGATTGTTATGGCATAGAGATAAGCTTGCAAGTATTTGGGTATGACAAAACCCATGGTGTGCCTTAACGGTTGGTTCATTGATTAACAAATGGGTTATGCGAAGTGCTATAGAAATATAATACTTTCGATGCTTAAAACAAGGAAAATATACAAGTTTGTGAGGATGTCTTGTAAGATATGATGCTTTTTGGGTATGTTTCGCAAGAAATCATGTTTTGGAAGCTAAGTTTGTGAAAAAGATGAAAAAGGTGTTTTTGGATACTTATTGGAGAAATTATGGATTTTTGGGACACTTTTGACTTGTTCATGATCAAATCATGTTTGGGACTTAAAGAATAACTAAAAAGATAACTCCCAACAATTTCTAAGTTAGCATATGGACTGCAAGTAGCACTTATGGACCTCATGTGGGCAAAGCAATTTCCAGAAGTCCAAAATCCCAAGAGCTGACGTGCAGGAAAATATTATGTTCTAGCACTTGCGCCGTCCTTGCAGACCATAAGTGCTACATGCGCCCAGGGTCAGGGCACAAGTGCAGACCATAAGAAGCCACCGACCATATTCTCTTCTATTTTATTCGGGCTTTGGTTTTAGAGTTTTCTCATGTACTATAAATACCCTTTATGTGTTTTTTAGTAGGATTTACATACTTTTAGTATTCACAAATATATTTTGATTCCAAGATTAGATTTTGATCTTGGGATTCTCTTATATTACTTTCATTTGCTTAAATCAATTGCGGTTTTGAGTTTTCTGCTTCTTATTATTATGATTTCATCTATGCTTTAAATTATGAATGTTATTGATTAAGTCACAAGAATGAGTGGCTAAAAACCCATAGCTAGGGTTATGGAAACCCTGACAGATTGATGATGTAGGGGAAGTTCTATTGTTATTCTACACCAATACCCATGCATGCATTGTATTATCTTCACTTTAATAGTTATTCTAGTGGTTGAGATCCCACCTAGATTATTGCTACTTACTCCAAAAGAGGAGTACTGACTAGGAAAAGATAACGATAATAGTGATTTCGAGTTTAATTATCGATCCACACTTTTAGGTATTATCTATGTAAGATGGTTAGATTTTATCTAATAACTAGAGATTCAAAAGGTAATAGTTAACTGGGATCATTATAAAGGTTAGTAAAACGACATCGTAAGACTCAAAAGGTAAAGGGTGAAATCTGTCTGATCGTTTAAAAGACTATAGATGGTACATAACTTATCAATTCTATATGTAAGGTATCCGGTTGGTTAAGCATATCATGATAAGCCTACAGAGTTTAGAAGATAGGGGGAACACAATCTAGTGTTCATATGACTGATTACAACCGAAGTTTATATGTGCTACTCGTTCGACATTAATACTCAACACCCCTATTTACTTTTCCAGTTCAACCTGCTGATTTCTGCAACTGAGATCCATGAATCCATGTATTCCTTTGGGATTTTATCCAACCTTTGTTGGGTTACTATATTTGGCAGCGTCTATATCATCTTCTGAGAGGAGGTTTAGCTTGGATGTCACCAAATTTTGGCGCTGTTGTCGAGGATTATATTATTGATTTATGTATTGAAGTTCTTATAGTTTATGGTTTTTTCTTTTTTTTGTTCTTAGTTATGCATAAAATAGTATATGCCAATCACATGGAGTAGGGGAAATCCCTTACTCCCATTGAATCCGAATCCCAAAAGGATCCTACAAACACCTAGTAGGATGACAGAGTCAAAAACAGATGATTTGCATCCCTCTTCTCCTGAAGAAGTTCAGGACATTGTGATAGACAGATTCGTGAGATTTTAGCTCAAGCTAAAAATTATAGGAGGGTAGTAGAAGAAGCTCAATGCATATAGGAGGCAGAGTTAGCTGAGCAGAGACAAGCAGCAGACTGCAGAGCAGTACTTGATGGAAATAAGAATAGAGTCAGAGGAGGCCAACTGTAAGTGATCCCAGCCTATTAGTATATTCATCAGTATGAATATAATAAAAAAGATCTGGGATATGTTAAGCCGACTGAGACTGGAGCCATTATCTCTCCTATTTTACCCCCAGATATCATGTTTAATATCTCAAGTGCTATAATCCAGCTCCTATACTTAAAGGGTGTGCTTGTGGGGTTGTTTACAGATGATAAAAATATAAATCTGTCAAATTTTATTGGAATCTATACTTCATAAACCATTCCAGGGGTAGATCAAAAGGCACTGAAACTGAGGTTATTTCCTTTCTCGCTTACTGGAGAAGTATCTTTATGGCTTGGGGAACTTCCAAGAGGGCCTATCATTATATGGAGTGAGTTATGCAGACAATTCTTGCATAAGTTCTTTCCTCCATACTGGGTGTTATAGCTCAAGGATGATATTTATAACTTTAGACAGTTGCAGTTAGAATCTATGTATGAGACATGGTTCAGGTTCAAGAAGAATCTTAGCATAGTGCCCAACCACCGAATTTTAGGGATAAGCTTTTTGGAAATATTTAATAGAGCCCTGTCTATCAGTTCCAAAGCAATAACAGACATTATATCCTGAGGAGCCTTCATGAGATTATGATAGAAGATGGCTTTAAGTATTATGGATCAGATCTCATTAACTAACCGAGGGTGGAAAACTAGGGAGGTTTATAGAGGTTCTGACATTTATGCCATTGTAGGTTTCAGTTAATGGAGAGTAGCTGAAGATGTTGTACCTCAGGAGATTTCACTATTGAGGACAGATATTAGTTAGTTGGAAAAACAATTTACAATAGTAAATTTTACAAAGGTTAATGCAGTAGGGGCATAGGGTACAACTTCTAGAGTGTATGAGTCTGAGTTAGAGGAGGATGCAAAGTATGTGGATTGTTAGTTGGCGGGTTCCTAAGCCCAAGGGCAATGGAATCAAGGTCATAATATGATGATAGATACAAATACATTTCACGTAGTAGATGAGGTGTGGAATTAAGAACAGAAGAGATGTTGGCTAAGGTGATGAAGGGTAAAGAGAGACGGGAAACTTGTCTTAAAGAACTCAAGGCCAATATTTCAAGACTGACCCAAAAATTTGAGTCACATTCAATTGATATTAAGCAGTTGGAGCAGCAGTATGGGCAAATCTCTACCACTTTGGCCCAACAATAGACATGTGTCCTTCCTAGTGACGCTATGTAGAATCCTCCAACACTGGTTCATTATTTGGATATTATAACAAAGAGTGATTCCCCACCTGATGAACTTTTTTTTCTTGATACTAATGAGACAAAGAAGGCTAATATTATTGCAGATAAGCCATCTAAAGCTGAATTTAAGAAGATAACTTGTAGTGATGATGACTTTGAGAGTGATGATGGTAATGACTAGGTTAAAGAAAAGCTCTAAAATATAGTGTAACAATTTAGTACAGAGTTTCATGCACCATCAGTAGAATAAAAAGAAGACCCAGGAGCAGTCACTATCCCATGCTCTATTCGGCCTTATGATATTAATCAGGATGTTTATGATTTGAGAGCAGGAATACATGTTATGCCATTAGTGATATACAATGTTTTAGGGTTAGGAGAACTGAAGCCTATATTTTCAAGGTTGTTGATGACTGATTCATCTTTAAAGAAGCTAGTGGGTATTGTGCGCAATGTAGAAGTGAGGGTGGCATCATTCACTTATCCGGTAGATTTCATCATTTTAGACTATGAAATGGATTCCCACTCTATGATTATCTTTGATGGACTTTTCTTATCCATTGGTCGAGTGTTGATTGATATGGACCTAGAGGAGATCACTTTCAAATAGAGTAATAAGCAAATAATGTTGAATATATGCATGACAGTTCAACAGCCTGATAATATGAGAGTGGTAGCAGTAATTGATGCAATGGATGATGATGTGGTTATAGTGGATGTACCTATTAAGGAGAGACTAAGGTTAGAAGCATTAGCAACAATGATCATAAACATTAAAAGTGATGGGATAGATAAATATGATGAGTTCATTCATGCACTACATGGCATAAGTTCTTACAAATATGCCCTTAAGAAGCTGGATCTAGACTTAAAGAACAAAACCACACCTCCTGCCAAATAATTTATTAAGGAGCCACCTGCATTGGAATTGAAGGCCCTCCTATCTCATCTGAAGTATGCATTCTTGAGGCTAATAAAACCTTACCATGATCATTGTAGAAGATTTTATAGGAGCACAGATGGAAGCTTTGACATTAGTATTGAGAAAATTCAATAGAGATATCGGGTGGACCATTGCCGATATTATGGGGTTTCAGCCTGGTTTATGCACACTCAAAATTCATCTTAAGATGGACAATATTCCCAGTATCGAGCACTAGAGACAACTGAATCCTCCTATGCAGAAGGTAGCAAAAAATGAGATAATTAATTGGTTAGATGTTGGGGTGGTTTTTCCCATTACAGATAGAAAAAGTGTAAGCCTAGTTCAATGCGTTCCAAATAAATGGGGAATCATAGTGGTTCCAAATGAAAAGAATGAATTAGTACCAATGAGGCTAGTGACCAGTTGAAGAGTATGCATGGATTTTAGGAAGATAAATAAGTGGACACAAAAGAACCACTTCCTTATGCCATTCATAGATTAGATGCTGGACCGATTAGCAGGCAGGGGTTGGTATGTTTTTCTTGATGGGTATTTTGGTTACAATCAAATCATGATTGCTCTCGAAGACCAATAAAAGACTACTTTTACTTGCCCCTATGAGACTTTTTTATTCAAGAGAATACCATTTGGGTTATGTAATACGACTGCCACTTTTTAGAAATGTATGATATCCGTATTGTATGACATGGTGGAAGACACTATTGAAGTGTTCATGGATAACTTTTCAGTGTTTGCGGAATCATTTGACGACTGTTTGGTCTATTTGTCTAGTGCACTGCAGAGATGTGAAGAGTACAACTTGGTGCTAAACTAAAAAAAATGCCCCTTCATGGTGAAAAAAGATATTGTACTAGGGCACAATATCTCCAAACAGGGTATTGAGGTGACAAAGAAAAGTTTGAGTGATTGATAAATTACCACCGCTAGTGTCAATTATAGGCATACAGAGCTTTTTGGGTCATGCTGGTTCTTATAGGAGGATATTCAAGGATTTCTATAAAATTGTAAGTCCCATATGCAAACTTTTACAGAAAGAGGTGAAATTTATATTCTATGATGCTCGTCTCAAGGATTTCAAATGCCTAAATGAGCAGTTGGTTTCGATGTGCATTATTGTGTCTCTTGACTGGTCTGCACCTTTTGAGGTAATGCATAAAGTGAGTGAAGTGGCCTTGGGTGCTGTTCTAGTACAAAGAAGAGAAAAGATACTACACGACATCTACTATGCTAGAAAAGCTTTAAAACCCATATAGAAAAATTATACTTACAAAACAAGAGCTACTTGTGGTGTTTTTGATTTTGAAAATTTTCAGTCTTACTAGATTGGGACTAAGGTCATAGTACACACTGACCATGAAGTCTTGAGATACTTGATGTCAGAGAAAGATTCCAAACCAAGATTGATTTGTTGGGTTCTGTTGCTACAAAAGTTTTATTTTGAAGTACAGGACCGAAAAGTAAAAGAAAACTAGGTTGCAGGCCACCTACCTAGACTTGAGGAGGAGACCATATAGAAACTAGGGGATAATATTGAGATAGATGATGCTTTTACTGATGAGCGAGTGTTGGCGGTATCTTAAGATATGATTCCCTGGTTTGCTGATTTTGCCAACTATTTGGCAAATAATCTTGTCCTAGAAGACCTATCCTTCAAGTAGCGAAAAAGATATGAGGTAAGGAATTTCTTTTAGGATTAGCCGTATTTTTTTAGGATATGCACTGATGGTGTGATTTAGAGATGCATCCCAGAGGTGAAGATGATGAGAATTTACAGGCTTGTCATTCATCACTAGTTAGGGGTCACTAAAGTGGCACGCAGACAACCAAAAAATTCTATAGTGTGGGTTTTACTGGCCTTTAATTTACAAGGATGCTCTTTATTTTAGAAAGTCCTATGACCAATGTCAGCATCAAGGCGACATTTTATAGCACCAAGTACTCCCCGTGACACAGATTCTGGAGTTAGAGTTTTTAATGTGTGGGGCACCGATTTCATAGGCCCATTTGTGAGCTTTTATGGCATGAGATACATTCTGGTAGTGGTTGACTATGTTTTCAAATGGGTAGAGATAGTTGCACTTCCAGATAATGATGGTAGAGGAGTCACCGCCTTTTTAAAGAAAAATCTTTTTTCTCAATTTGGCACTCCACGTGCTATTATTAGTGATGGCGGGTCTAACTTATGCAACCTCTTGTTCGAAGATCTGCTTCATAGATATCGTGTAAGGAATAAGGTGGCGACACCTTACCATCCTCAGACAAGTGGACAAGTGGAAGTCTCCTACAGAGAAATAAAGTCCATATTAGCAAAGACTGTGAGTGCCAACAGGACTGACTGGTCTAGAAAGTTAGATGATGTATTATGGGCCAACTATACAGCCTATAAGACCCCCGTAGTTTCTCTCCATAGAAGCTTATATGAAGCAAGGCTTTCCATTTACCACTTGAGCTTGAGCATAAGACAATATAGGCATTAAAAAGGCTAAAATTTTCGTGGCGTGATGTAAAAAACTTGAGGTTGAGGAAGGAGAATGAGTTGGATGAATTTCGACTCTGTGCTTATGAGAACTCAGCTGTATAAAAAGAAAGAATGAAACTGTATCATGATAGAAAAATTGAGAAAAAAGTGTTTGTACCCGGTGATTTGGTCTTGTTGTACAATTTAAGACTACGCTTGTTTCCTAGCAAGATAAAATCTAGGTGGACTAGAACATTTACTGTGGTTAAGGTATTACCATATGGTGCCAATGAGATAAAGCGTGATGGTGACATACCGTTTAAGGTAAACAACAAACAGGTTAAGAACTACATGTAAAACCTAGAGAAAGTTAGAGTCTTTGTTAAAATGGACCTTGGCAAAGTTTGAGTAGCCAAGGTAGCTGAGTCTTGCTGCTACGGTAAATCAATCCCTTCTTGGGATGAAACCCAAGCCACACGGATGCTTAGTGCACTCTAGGTATGTTCTAACTTCTCTTTGTTTTATATTATTTTAGCACATTGAGGATAGTGCACAGTTTTTATTTGGGGGTGAAATTTACCATAGTTAGCATGGGATTTTGTTACTGTGCTTCTTTTCCTATCAATCGTGCTATGCTTGTAGAACCGACATGTATATGATAATTTGGGTTGTATTTTTTTTCTTTTGTATTGTGTTGTTTATGTGTAATTAGGAGATTTTTAAGTATTTAGGGTAATTATCATATTTTCATGGATTTTTTTAGAAAAATAATACCCCCCCAAATTTTATGTTTTAGAACTGTGTGAATGTATGTATGTGTGAACATTATGGATCTTGTTATGGCATTAGGATTAGAGACATGATAATCACTTGCTGACAATTGCATGAACCGAATAGGAAGTAGTTTGTGACATGACTCTGTGCCAATGTGTGTGTGAGATACTACTTAGTTTAACACATAGAGGAAACTAAGTAGTATCTCACACACACATTGGCACAGAGTCATGTCACAAACTACTTCCTATGTTGAGGGTGGATATCGAAGGGGTGCGTAATTTAAACTGGGCATGTAGAAGGGTGAAATAAGAGAAAAAGTTAGTAAGGATGGGTGTGGTAGAAAAAGAAAAGAAAAAAAAAGAAAAAAAAGAAAAACAAAAGAAAAATTTGTGAAAAAAAGAAAAAGAAAGAATAAAAGACCACAACATCCTGAATGTGCAATAAAGAATAAAAAGGGAGAAATAAAGATGGAATAAAAAAGAAATTGGCTAGTAAGTAAGACCCCAAGGTTCGTCTCGTACAAAGGAGGCTTAGTCACTTGATATGACCATATGTACCATACCATCCCCCAAGCCTACATTACATACCGAGAAAAGTCCTATAGTGATCCTAACTTGACTATTTAAAAATTAAGGTAAAGAAATTAAGAGCAAGCTTATGGTATTTGATGCACATTAATTGGAACTTCTCTTCTGAGCGTGAGTGTCTCTTGACTGTCCTTGCATTATCATGCACTATTTAATATGAGTGAGTGGGGCATCTTTGTTGTGAGGGAACATGAGTTATATTGCAAATTACTTGGTTGTTTTGGGTAGTGTAACTTATACATATGCGTGTTTGTCTGTTACTAATGTAATGCCATACCTTGATCCTATTGCATCACATTGTTGTGCTTTATGTTCATACACAGTTGATTTTGCAAAGTAAGGTTGGAGGGGGGTTGCTATGTTTTGAGCTTAAAACTGTTGACTGTCTGCCTTGAATAGCTTAGATTCTCCTAGTTAAGCATCGATTTTTTTTTTTTGTGTTTTGTTTCCTGAGGACATGCAAACGTTCTAAGTTGAGGGTGTTGATGTGCTATATAAATATAGCACTTTCGACACTTAAAACAAGGAAAATATGCAAGTTTCTGAGGTTGTTTTGTTAGATATGATGCTTTTTGGGTTTGTTTTGTAGGAAATCATGTTTTGGAAACTAAGTTCGTTAGAAAGATGAAAAAGGTATTTTTGGCTACTTATTGGAGTAATTATGGATATTCGAGAACTTTTCGGCTTGGTCATGATCAAAGCATGTTTGAGACTTTAAAAAGAGCTGAAAAGATGACTCCTGGAACTTGCTAAGTTAATATGTGGACTACAAGTAGCACTTATGGACCGCATGATGGCAAATAAAGTGCTAGATATCCAAAGTCACAAGAGCTTTGTAAGAAAATTGTGTTTTTGCACTTGTGTTCGGTACTTGTGCCCTTTTTACAGACCGCAAGTGCTACCTGCTCTCAGGGTCAGGGTGCAAGTGCAGACCATAAGTGGCCACCAACCCTGTTTTCTCCTATTTCGTACAGGCTTTGGTTTTAGGGTTTTCTCATGTACTATTTTTTTAGCAAATAAAAAAGTCTCAATGCGTACCTCTAGGTTTGAACCGTTGTAGTTGAGGTAAAAGAACAATTTTCTAGAGTCAAATGTAGGACCATCAAGTCAAGTTGGCCTTGTATTTTTTCTCATGTACCATCAATACCCGTTATGCGTTTTTTAGTAGGATTTACACGCTTTTGATATTCACAAACATATTTTGACTCTAAGGTTAGATTTTGATCTTGGGATTATCTTGAATTAACTTCAGTTGCCTAATTCAATTATGGTTGTGGGTTTTCTACTTCTTATTATTATGATTTCATCTATGCTTTTAATTATGAATGTTATTGATTATTTCACAAGAATGTATGGCTAAAACCCATAGCTAGGGTTGTGGAAACCCTAGTGGATTGGCGAAGCAGGGGAAGTGCTATTATTTTTCTGCACTAGTACCCATGCATGCATTATATTATCTTCACTTTAATAGTTATTCTAGTGGTTGCAAATGTTAGGATCCCATCTAGATTATTGCTACTTACTCCAATAGAGGAGTAGTGACTTATAAAAGATAATGACAACATTGATTTGGAGTTTAACTGTCGATCCACACTACTAGGTATTATCTAAGTGAGATGGTTAGGTGTCATCTAATAACTAGAGATTCAAAAGGTAATAGTTAACTGGGATCAAGATAAGGGTTATTAAAGCGACATCTTGAGACTCGAAAGGTAAAGGGTGAAATCTTTTTGCTCATTCAAAAGACTATAGATAGTACATTACTTAGCGATTCTGCATGCAAAGTATCCGGTTGGTTCAACATAGCACGATAATCCTACAGAGTTGAGAAGCCATGGGGAACACAATCCTAGTATTCACTTATAATTGATTACAACTGAAGTTGATATTTGCTACTGGTTTGACATTAATACTCAAAACCCCTCATTTACTTTTCTAGTTCAACCCTCGGATTTCAACAACTGAGAGTCGTGAATCCACCTATGCCCTTGGAATTCGACCCCAACCTATGTTAGGTTACTATATTTGGTAGCGACCATATCATCTTCTAAGAGGATGTGTAGCTTGGATGTCACCATTATGTGAAACTTTCTTTAAATTAGGCTTAATGGGGGGGGGGGTATGTAGAAAATCCGTGAAGGTTTGGGCCTTAGATGACTTATACTGGAAACTCGTGTTTTCTGATATGAGGTTTGGTTTTGATAACCTATGTGCATGTCACACTTGATATATTTTGAGATGGCTAGTTTACTTGATGGCTTTAGCTTTCCATTGGATTTTCTCTGGTTCGTGCAGTTAACACACACTGAGGCCCTTTCAGCAGGGGGCCTACATGTCTCAACTAAAATATATCTATCTTTTTATGCGTAATATTTTTAAAAAGTCACCTAACACTGTCCTAGTGATTCTAGATTAATTACCTAGCATTCAAAATGTGTTTGATTACTCTTCATTATCCTAAAAGGCTAATTTTCTCTCTTGACAGTCGTCATCAATCCATAAAAATATTCAAGGATTGGACTAATAAAACAACCTTCTAGTGTGACACACAAAATATTAACTATTATAATAATCATAAATTACTATTATGAAATAGAACTCAAATTGATAACTTAAGAATGTAAGAAATAAAATAATATCAAAAGGGACAAAAATAGAAAGTACAAAATTTAAATAGAACAAAATAAAGATAAATGAAATTTCTCTTTCTCATCCCACTCAAAATAGGCACTATTTCCGACGTCAAAATAAAAAATAATGTACAAGAGAAGTAGAAAAAAACTACATGGTCGAGGATAAGCCTCCTTATCACTCAGTGTATATGGCATTATTTTCCTAATCTAGGATCTCAACATCCTCATCTTCATCCATAACATCATCTTTGTACAAAAAATTTCATTTAGCAAATAAATAAACTCTTAAGCCAGACTCTAATTAAAAAAGAATCCATATTATTATGGACTGAGGTAAGAGTAATAGGCAGTTGTCACCGATAGGCTCATAAAACAATAATCCTATCTTGCAAGTTAGTTGAGAATGTTGATGAAGTAGGTAACACTTATCCAAATAGCCCTCTAAACTTCAAGGGCGGGTTTGCCACCTATCCTCACCTATATGCCAACACACCATCCAAGTGGACTCAAAGGTTATTGTCATGGGTATGACACTCAATAATGATCATAGTGACTCCCTGGATATCATATAGGTTGTTCTCCATTGTGACATTAATTTGTGGCTCAACCCTCGATAGATAAGAGTTTGGTGGCTCCTCAAATGACTTATCTCGATAGAGTAATTGCTCAAGTATGCTACCAAAGTAAAAACTTCTGCCCGATCCCCTTCTTGAGTGCTTCATCTTTGCTACCATAACCACTCTCACATTCATGGATGTCTCTGTCATCAACATGTAGACCAAACACAATCGATCTCTTGTTAGTGTAGTGTAGTGCTCACAAAGAATCAATCTTTTATAAAAAATACTCGGCAAACATCGAGCTTCTCTTTGAAATAAGACATATCCATAAGTCACAACCATCTAGCTATAGGATGAACTTCAAACAAAATGTGATTGATAGCCTGGTAACGTGTGCAAGTACAAATCTCAGTTAAGATACTAGGATTGCCTCTGGGAGTCTTTAGTGGGCATAACATTAAACTGTACAATATGACCTGTAGTAGCAAATTTTGTATGCTCCACCTATAACAACCTAAGTATTTAACGTTATCCTTCATCCCGTATTGAAAGCTTATAGGCCTGAATTTTAGAATTTTATCATAACACCACACATGTTTGCGAACATTTGATTTAAATTATAATTCAATTAAAAAGGAAATTTTGTTAAAAATCTAATTTAAAAAGGTTCCGTATTTTCTTTCAAATAAGTCTTAAGTATTTGTGAAACAAAATCTTAGTTATGATATATTTGTGTATGTACTTATTTTTTTAAGCGTTTTTATAAGCTATTAATATTATAAAGGAGAGAGTAGGTTTAGTTATATTAAAAAGCTATTATTATATGATATAGCCTTTATTTCAAATAATTTTCAATTAAATTTAAATTTAACAAAAATAATTATATATATTTTAGTACGAAACTAGATAATACCAGAATAAAAATATAATAAAATAACAAAAATTTTATTTTTTATGCTTCCACCTCCACTTTCACGATCTTTTTTTATGCATCCACTCTAATTCCACGTGGAAGTGGAGGAAAGGGCTGAAAATATTTTTAATTATGATAGTGGAAGCAGCCACTAGTTGACATATGTTAATTAAATCTAAACTACCCATTTCATTTTTGTATACAGATATATAGATATGTACTATTAATATAACTTTCATTCACTTTCCTTAAAGAGTCAAGTTAAGATTTTCATATGGTTTGCAAAATATATATATATATATATATATATATATATATATATATATATAAGTATGTGTATATATATATATATATGTATATGTATATATATGTGTATGTATATATATATATGTATATATATATGTGTACATACATACATACATATACATACATATATATACATACATATATATATATACATACATATACATACATATACATACATATATATATATACATACACATATATATACATACATACATATACATACACATATATATACATACATACACATACATATACATACATACACTTATATATACACACACACCCATACATATACATACATATATATATACACACATATACGTATATATATATATATATATACATATATACACACACACATACATGCACATTCATACACACAAATCTACATATATATTTTTACATTAAAGAGGGGATATTTTCCCGAGCTAAATTCTGTAATTTCACTAGTTTTGTGGTTTTTCCATCATGTATATTTCATGTTGCAGAGTTTATGAAGGTAGATTAATAGGTATGTAAAGTCTATTCCTTTATTTTTGATATAATTTCTTAATGTTTTTAAATTTTGGGTCTAGTATGCTATTGATGAGTCAGTTGCTAGATGTGTCTAAATTATTGTTGATGTTATTCTTGTTAAAATATAATATCCAATGATGTTTTTTACAAGTCAATTTAGGAAATAAGAGACAGTTTTATATATTTTTATGATTATTGGAATTTTTTAGGGTTGGATTGATCATGGTATTATGAATGTGGTGCAAAAGAGATATAATTAGATGAGAGTTGCTTATGGGCTTGTTATTTGTATGCATACTTGTTCATGCATTAGTTGTTAAAGATATCATGGTGCTCCTGTCATCTTGGATCACTATTTATCTAGTTTTAGATATCATGATAGTCATGTTGGCCTGCATAATAATTTGTGTTCTTTTAGATATCATATTAGTCTTATTGCCTCGCATAACTTATGTGCTCTTAGATATCATGGTGGCCTGGTTGTCTCTCTTAGAAATTTATATATTTTTTAATGAACTGTTGGGTTAGTTGAGATTGTTGTTGTGTCTCAATGTCCATGTTGTTTTATCACATACATATGCATGGTGCATACGCATTACATTTAATTTCCTTATGGCTAGGATAGGGGTGTAGACCTACACTACATGTGTCATTCTTCTTGGGCCTAGGATCAGGGTATATATCTATACCACATGCATTTTATGTACTTGATGCTAGGATTGGGGTGTATACCTATGTCACATGCATTTGTGCCATTGAGGATAGGGTCGAAGTGCTCACCTACCCCACATGTATTTATGATTTTTCATCGAGGATTGGAGTATTTTCCTGCACCATATGCATTCATATCCTTCAGTATAGGATATGGGTATTTGCGTACTTAACATGCATTGTATTTTATAAGATATTATTATTACTAGTCGTGTGTAGGGCCTTAGGGGCTCAGTGTGTTGCAGTAACTATAGTGATATAAGAACGAAAAGGACAAAATATTATGCTACAAGTAAACAAAAATAGGTCATTCATATTAGGCAAAATGGCTCGATAGACCCTTGTGCTATGTTCGTTTTGTAAATTGGATACTCCTACTTACATGTTTGTTATCTGGACCCTTGAACTCATTAAAAAGCAATATTTTAAACCCTTTGACCATTGATCAGACTTATGTGGCATTAAAATGGCTGATTAGGACAACACACGTGCAGGCACGCGCCTAGGGTGTGAGTGGGCGTTAATTTTTGATTAATTTTATATTCAAATAATTAAAAAAATTAAAAAGGAGAGAGAAAGTTAGATAAAAAGAGGAAAAAAATAATAGCCCCCACTAATTTTCCCCCTTTTTTAGTGCTTTAACCCAAACACTCTTCTTCTTAAATTTATTTTTTTAGCCTTCACCCGAAATTCTCCAAACTTCTTCTTCCAATTTTCCTACCAATAAAAACCAACATAAAATTCTTGTACCTTAAAAAAACACAAACCTTTATCGTAGTTTTCAATTTTGTGCTTATTTTTTCTCATGGAGTTGATTGAAGCAAGAGCATTGGAACCTAGTCTTCTTTTAGATATAGCTATGAAAAGTACCCAACAAGTTTTTATTGATGATTTATGGTGTGTAACAGGGATTAATAATGGAGCAAATGATGATTTTTGAAGTTGATGAACTTTTGGATTTTCTGATAAAGATTTTGAAGATGGGTGTTTACAAGAATTGCATGAAGATGATGAAAAGGACTCTTTTTCTGGAAATTCTCAGAATAGAAATTCACAAAATTTTTCTTTTTCCAGCATAGAAAACTTTGGTTCCCTCGCTGGTGAACTCCCTATTCCGGTAAAAACTCATGGCCTTAGGAAATAAAAATTTGCCAATTTTTCATTTTATGTTGTAAATTTTGATTTTTTATGATAAACCTAGGAAAAAAAATATTACTCAATCTTATCTTAACTACATCCAAATAATCAAAGACATGCCAACAATCATATATCTGCATACAAAATTTCTTTTCACAACACAATAATAATTTGACAACAAAACTTGTGCAATGAATCTTTAAAATTATCCTTCATACATGGACGAGAGGGTGGAGGCTGGTAGGGGTTTACACTGGTGGTACATGATGGCAGCGTGCTGATGGGTTGTTTTCACACCAGTAATAGTAGTACGACGGTGGAGATGGAGAAGAGGGAGTGGAGAGACGAAGAAGAGAGAAAATGAAGAAAAGAGAGCCAATGATTTCACCTAATTTTAATTTTAATTTTTTTAATTATCAATTTAATTTTTTCATTTTTTTAATATTTAATTTTTATGTGGCATTTTAAAAATAATGTGAAA
Organism: Capsicum annuum; assembly: GCF_002878395.1. NCBI lineage: Eukaryota > Viridiplantae > Streptophyta > Magnoliopsida > Solanales > Solanaceae > Capsicum > Capsicum annuum. The sequence continues at coordinate 85,605,383 of NC_061111.1, forward strand.
TTTAATATAGTATTTAAAATAACATGGAAGGTAACATGGAAGCTGACATGGGCGAGTGTGTTACACTCACCAAAAAGTGTTCAAAATATTGTTTTTTAGTGGATTCAAGGGTCCAGATGACAAACATGTAAGTATAAGTATCCACATTACAAATTGGACATAGTACAAGGGTCCATCGAACTATTTTTCCTTTATATTATAGATGTTTAATTTGGATGAACAAAGGTATAGGTAAGATATTCGAGGCTAAGGTTTATCTGTTTTAATTGAGTTGCATTGTATTCAGTTGCATTCACTATCATGTGATTATGGTTGAAACCTGCCAAAATTACAAGGGCCAAGGTAGGTGTTGTTTGATGATTGAATTCTTGTTATTTGGGGAGTGGAAGTAACCTACATAGGTAGTGTGGTTTTTGTTTCAAGTTCTAATGTTTTGATTATTCTGTCATACTACATACTTAGTATATTATTTCATTCTAACGTCTTAATTAGTAATTCATCATCTTACATAGTTTATAATTTCATGATAACATCCTTATTTCATAGGGGATGTTGTATTCATGCATACAGGTTATTAGGTAGATAGGGTCCTCATTGCATGCGGTTGAGCTCAACAGAAGGGTTATACACTCTGTTATTTCTGAAGTTGCTAAGTTTAGATTCATCTTTTACTTTGTATATCTAATGGGTATGTTGAGGCCATGTATTGATGAATTGTCAGTGTTTTTTCATCTTAATAGATTGTAAACATCTTTTGCAGATCTTTTAAGTTAGTGTGGCCTTGTTGGAATTTTTATTTTCAGGCAGTGGCTTAAATGACCTTTGTAACACCTCTAATTGCTAAACTAAGATCTGAATCATACTTTAATTATGTATAGAACCAAACTCAATAATTTCTTAGTATGAGAGGATCTTTACATATAGATTAAGGTAATAAGGAACTTCTAGATCAAAGTTAAGTTGAAAGCTTCTTTACTGATTGAGTTTTTGTGTAAGCTTTTACTAGGGATCAACTTCAAATGAGCATAACTCCTAAAACATGAAGAGTTTTATATCTCAAGACCAATCAAATTAAAGTTATTTGAGTATTTTTTATAACACCAGTGACTAGTTATCATCCAATTCTAGAGTAAGAAGTTATGGCCATTTTAATAAAGTACTGTCAAGCTGTTTGATATTACGAATCATATGACAAACTATCCTATATGCTCATATATAGAGCAACCAAAAAGTCCTGAAAGTAAGAAAAACACCTTAGTGGACATGAGAGAAACCAATGAACCATTGGCATAGCTAATGATCCATCCCTTTGGCTGTCTAATACAGTCCAGAGAACCCTCATGAACCATAAGTAGCAGCGATCAAAACTAATAACCCGTTGGTTCATATGATGGGGTATGGTTAGTCCATTCGTTGTCTACACCAACTTTTCAGTTATGATTTTGTAAGGGGCAATCCTGTCTTTTTCTATTATTTAACCCCCTATACTATGTAATTATGGCTATATCATAGGAGAATATTTAAGTCTAACCTACTCATAATCCCTCATTCCCCTCAAACTCACGTAAACACTTAGAGTAAAATAAAAAATAGGTGATTAAACTTTCTACTCAACCAAAAAAACTATGGTTCTTTACTTTAAAGCTCCAAGTTCAAAGTTATAGTAAGGATTTTACTTCTAGGTATGCGATTTTATCAATGGTCATCCCTTTACCCATTGAGTCCTATGTAAATTCAGTTTCTTAGTTAATTCATTTTTTAGAAATTGGGTTTTCATTGAAGACATGATTCTTTTTGTATTTTTATTTCCCATAATTAATAGTCTATAAATACTTGTTTTCACACAAAATTTAGTACCTTTATAGACATGTCATTTTATGGCTCATAGTATGTTGATATTCAGTATTTTGGGACTTGTAGTTTACGAAATTTTACTCTATCAAAAAATAGAAATTGTCATGAATAACTATATTTTTCAAAGATAATGGGTTATAAACATCCAATAACTTAACATCATTTGAATAGTTAGTTTAGTATTCAGTTTTATAGATTCTAAAGTACTTTTAGTCATAAAATCTATCATCCAGTCTCAAAACATTAGTATTATTGAGCTATTCAGTATATATTAGTTTAAAATTCAGGTGGGAGTAGCATTTAACACTAAGCAGACACATAAATGAAGGCTCACTTGACAGTTAGGCTGGGACCTTTAGTAAAAGTCCCTAAGTCCTCAAAATATGTTGCAATTTTTTATTCTAAAGGGTCACTTGCCAGATTAGGCTGACAACTTATTCTTTATGGAAAACAGTTAGTGGATCCACGTCCGTTAGTATTTATAGCTTGGCAAGGTATAAAGGACCCTTCCAGTTGGGGTTATAGGTTAGATCACATTTAGCTCAAATAAGGCATATCGATACTTAGCCATTGCATTACCCTAGATTCAATCTATTTAGTTATAATATTTATCAATCTTACACTTATTTACTTAGGTTATTTTGTTGGATTATATTTATTAGTCTCATGTATTCAATATGTTTAATCATATGTATTATAGTGCTTATATCACATGCTCAGTACATTTAAAGTACTAATCACATAACCTTTTGTATTGTATTATTTTATGATATAGGTTTAGACGCTCAGCATCCATCTTGTGGTTAGCATAATCTCGTACTGATATCAGCAACAGTGTGTGGTGAATCCTTATCTTCTGAGGATGATATTTATTATTATTTTTCTAAAATTTTTATATAGGTAGAGTTAGATGGGGGTTCATCCTAGTCACTCATCAAATATTAGAGGCTTTTAGATAGTTAGTTAGATATTTTTTCATCTTTATGATATTTTTAGACTTATATCCATTAGATTATTCATTTAGCTTCCACTTTCAGTTATTCAGTCTTATTTCAGAAATCATAGTATATGTCAAGCCATTGGTTACCTTGGTGTCACTTGTGATGCTAAGAACTGTGTTGCGACTACGATGTAGACTCAATTGTGACAAACTTATTGTCTGAGCATCTGGTTTAAAGTTTCCTAGGGTATCTAAATATCATATTAAGTAGAGTCTCATTCATGGGTGTGAAGTGATCCATATTTATGAGTGAGAGGCTATGAAATATTTTAGGAAAGTTTCAATTATTTTATGTTCATATCGCATGATAGGGTGTGAACTTTATTTAAAATTCTTCTAATTTGTGATCTATGCATTTATGGAACATGCCTCTTAGAAGATTAAATGGAAATAGAAACGACAATAGAAACCAACAAGCGACACCAACTCTAGTTGACCCTTTGAATAAGTGATTACACATACTAAATTTAGGAATGCCTTTTATGTTCTTTCTCAGAAAATGACCATTCAAGTTAATCGGTATGATGCTGCACTAGTTAATCTAAATGAAAATTCCATAGCAACTAGAGTCCTAGACTTCACTCGAATGAATCCTCCAAAGTTCCATGGTTCAAAGGTAGAAAAAGATCCATATGAGTTTATTGATAAAATGCAGAAGGCCACTTAGGTTCTAAGGTTGAACATACAAATTTAGCCACCTATAAGCTGAAGGGAGTGGCTCATACTAGTCATAAATAGTAGAAGAAAGATAGATGTGTAGATGCAGGCCTAATGGATTAAGATGAGTTTGTAATTAATTTTCTGGATAGATTTTTTACCTTGAGTTAAGAGAAGCTAAGGTTGAAGAGTTCATCAATGTGAAATAGGGAAATATGTCAGTGGAAGAGTATTCTCACAAGTTTACTCAGCTCTTTAAGTATCTCTAGTTATTATGGTTGATTTAAGGGCCCACATAAGTGAGTTTGTTTTTGGTGTCTCTGAGTTTGTGATTAAGGAGTGTAGGACTGCTATGCTAGTCAAAGAAATGGACATTTACACACTTATGACTCATGGTTATTAGATTGTGGAAGAAAAAATTAAAGAGAAGGAAATGGCGGCTAGGATAGCAAGAACATTATATTTTGATTATTCTTAACAGAAATTGGGTGGTGGTAATCAAACTTAGTTTCATCAAGGGTCTTCAACTCTAGACCTATACTCTAATAGTTCCCTAATACCAAAGTTCAGATAGAAGCATTGGGATAGAGCACCAGGCTCTAAGTACCAGGACAACATTACTAGTGGATACACTTTTTTGGTTAGTAAAAATATGGTAAGAACTACCAATAGAGTGTACGACTGGTTGTCATAGTTGTTTTAGATGTGGAAATTCAGGTAATAGGTTGAGAGAGCACTTAGTTACCTTATAGATGGGTAGATATTTTCACCAGCAGACCTAATTAAATTCATCAATAGCTCAAGCAAGTCGCTTAACTCAACAGGATGCTTCATCTAGTGCAGGTGGCAAACAATGTTAGAATAGATTCTATTCTTTGTAGACTCGATAGGATTAGGAGGGTTCCCCTGATATAGTCACTGGTACATTATGAGTCTTCTATATTTATATATACGCCTTATTAGATCCCCGAGCAATACTTTCCTTTATGACTCCCTATATTATTGTAGACTTCGTTGCCAGTCTCAAAATAATTTTATAACCTTTCTCAGTCTCTACTTCTTTTAGTGAGTCAATCATAGCTAAATGGGATAAATATTTCCCAGTCATAGTTTTCCAAAAAATCACCTTAATTTATCTAGTAAAGTTAGATATGATTGATTTTGATGTCATTCTTGACATGGATTGGCTACATTCATGTTATTCCTTAGTTGATTGTAGAAATAGAGTTGTTAATTTTTAGTTTCCAAATGAACCAGTCTTAAAATGGAAGGTTATCACTTTAGGGCATATGGGTAATGTTGCTCATGTAAAGAATGAAAATAAAGAATTAGTTTGCGATGTTCATAGGCTTGCTAATTAGGAGTTTAGTTGGTTGATTCAACTGAATGTAGTGACATGGTTTGGAATCTTCTTTAGTAGCAAAGGTGAAGGAAAAACAATATAGCATTCCAATTTTTCATAAGTTGAAAACAACCTAAAGCTAAAAATTTGAGATTTTCTCTCAAGAAGGAGATATTGTTCTTCATTGTCCGAGCAAATTATGTGTCCTAGATGTTGATGACTTAAGATAATGGATGTTGACATAAGTTTACTATTCTTGGTATTCTCTACACTCAAGAGTCACTAAGATGTACCATGATCTATGATAAGTCTATTAGTAGAATGACATGAAAAAAGATTTCATTGAATTCTTGGCCAAAACTTTTCAAATTTCCCGCAAGTCAAGGTTGAACACCAGAGACTAGGTGGTATGGCTTAGAATATTAGCAGTTCTACTTCAAAGTGGGAAGTGATGAATGAACTTTACAATAGGGTTGCATCATACTCACCGACAACATGATGTTATTTGAATATTGTGGACCAGATATCTAAGTCTGTAAATTTCCTGCTAGTTACACTATAAATTTAACCAAGGACTATGATAGAATTTATCTTAGAGAGATTATTAAGTGTCATGGAGTTTCTTTGACTATCATTTTGGATAAGGGTACTCAATTTACTTCATAGTTCTGTAAGTCTCTTTAGAAGGGTCTTGGTACCCAAATTCATCTTAGCATATGTTTTCGTCTGTAGATATATGATTAGGCAGAGGGAACCACTTAGATCATAGAGGATATGTTGGGAACTTGCGTGATCGATTTCAAAGGTAGTAGTGATGATCACATGCCTTTTATTGAGTTTGACTACAGTAACTATTACATCTCTAGTATATAGATAGCCCTTGTTGACACCTAATTTTTGCCTTTCCCTATTCAAATTAGTTTGAGCTTCTTTAATTTTTAATTGATTTTGAAATAACTATTTGTAATGCCCCAAATTCTAAACCCCGAACAATACATGGTGCTTATGATCCCAAAAGACCAAAAGCTAACCTTTTTTGGGTACCTGTAACTGAGAACTGCATAATATAGTGTAAAAATGTGGAAAACAACTGGCGAAAACTTGCCATAATGTTCAAAAATAAAAATACAATTGAATACAGTATCAAAATACTAAAGCAACTGTCTGAACATCTAGTCTGTAAGCCTCTAGACTGTCTGAATAAGGAGTTGATGGGACAATCTCCCAACTAACTCCGTCTACCAAAATACTGAATCTAGAAATACAATGAAATAATAGAAAACCCTAGAATAATGAGGACTCACTGCTAAGTCTACTGCCGCTGGCTGAATCTGACTGCTAAGGGTGCTCTAAATCTCGTGCTTCTGAACCTATAATATAAAATAACATAGCACAGAAAAGTATATGTCAGTACGTAAGAATGTACTGGTATGCTAGATGAGGTAAGGCTAAATGCAAAGGCTCATATGCATGAACTATAGCTGACTGAATAACATGAGTAAACTAAATGAGGAATATATGTAAAATTGCATAAACTACAGTTAAAATTGTAGTAACACTGAATACTGAGTTCTAATAACTGGATTACTGATAACTAGGTTTACTGATGTCTGACACTTGATTAACTGAATCTGAGATCAAGCCTATCTAGTAGGTGATCTCTGGATCTGTTGATACTGATAATGATTGACTGAGTATGAGATCAAGCCTATCTAACGGGTGATCTCTGAATCTGCTGATACTGATAATGATTAACTGAAAATGAGATCAAACCTATCTAACAGGTTATCTTTGAATCTCTAGAACTATCTAAGTTCTTTACTGAGTTGATTGACTGCATCTGATAGTCCTGATTTCTGTATAGCTAAACTGAGTTCTATTACTAAGATTGAATATGAACCCGAGACTGTAGGAGGTAGTCATCTAACTGACTTGCCTCGAATCTAAACTAGTGGGTTCCAACTTGTAACCCCAGCTGGAAGGGTGTCAGTACCGTGCCACGGGTAAAGACACTTCTATGGTCAAGCTTGTCTAACAGGTGGCCCTAAACAGAATGTCAAGCCTAATCTAATGGGTGACTCTTGGGAGGTAGTCAAACCTTAATATAATGGTGACTCTTCATCCTGCACTGGCCATGCTATTCTAGAGTACAAAGACTGCTACCAACGACTTTTCCTGACTAAAGGGGAAGCCGTCATCCGTGCCCTCACTCGGTGATGAATCCTACTCCCAACTGAAGACACTGAACTGATTCTTAGACTGTACTAGACTGAGCTTAATCTGTTACTGATCATGTTACCTGGCTGATCTAACTGAGTTCATTGGATTCTGTTGACTGACGGAATACTATTAAATTCTGTTAACTGGCTGAATCCTACTGAGTACTGAATTAATTACTTGAATACTATTAAGGTTTAAACCGCATACTAAACTGTAATAGACTGATACTGAGATTACTGAGTCTTTCTAAGTCTTGTCACTGACTGAGTTCTATTGATCAAGGCTTGATTAAGAGTATCTTGAAAACTGATGCTGGCTCTAGGCAATCAGCTAAATTGTCGGGTATTAAATACCCCCTAGGACTTGATAACATAAAAGTAAAGCATAACAATTCTTAAACAATATGGCAATCGTCTATTATTCATAATACAATCAATGAAGTATCTCTTCAAGTATTTGAAAGTCATAAACTTGTAGCTGTATAGGCATGCACACTAATGTCTCATAATTCATTCACCAAAGCCTTTAAACAAACACTTAGCATAAATTAACTTATACACAAATGGGGATTTTATATTAATATGCTATAATGGCACTACTTCATTCACATAGGCATTTAATCAAACAT
>NC_061111.1:85616083-85775918 GCF_002878395.1 Capsicum annuum
ATGCTATAATGGCACTACTTCATTCACATAGGCATTTAATCAAACATATGGAGAGCATGCTTTGATTATACACCAAACAATACATCTAAATAACATGGCTACATCAATCAACATGTAATTTGAAGGGTTTATAATGAATATCTTGCAAATAATCACATACTAGGATCAAAGCTTTCAACTTTTAATCTAAAACATGAATTATAACCCAACAATAACATAGACATAAACTTCAATTCAATCATAATCATGGAAATCATAAATACACAATCTTTATAATTAAAAAGGGATTCTTGAGCTTCATGGGTTGAAGGAACCCATGAATCAACATCTAATACACCACAAAATCTTGAATCTTGAAGGAGGTTAACTTTTCTTGAATGTTCTTAAACGGTGACGTTTTGATTCTTAAGTTTTCTTGAAGAAGGGTTTGAATCTTGTTTTTGGGTTTTGATCTTGAAAGAAATCCTAATTTTAATGTCGTGGATAAATGAGGAGTTATTTACTTTGATTTGATGTAATTGGGGATTAAAAAGGGTGGAAAAAGACCTAAAAGCCCTTTAAAATGTTGTTACAACGCTGTTTCGGACAAAGTTGACAGTTTGGGTGATGAACCATCACTTTGGTGACTGACCATCACTCCAACCGTCAGTTTTGGGCTAGAAAACAGCCTCACTGCCTTAGTTGCGATGGCCAGAGCGACGGTCTGCTGCTGACTTGATGGTCCATCAGCTTGCCCGTCGCTCCTGGACAGCTCAAATAACTCTCAGTAAAATGGGTATAAACTTTTACTCCAATATCGGATTTTGGAAAAATTGGTCTCGTTGGAAAGCTAATTTAATTATATATATGTTGGTGGGTCATGAGCTCAAAAATTCATAGTATAAAAAAGATATACTTATTTGAAGTTGACTATGACAATATCCTTCTTAAGAATTCATCGATAAGGGATGTTTTGATTCGTCTAATAGCTAGGACGTATTTGAGGCCTTAATATACATGAAAATTGATTATAAAAGTACCGAAACAATAAAAATTTATTTTTCATGAGCTTGAAGCATGGTTCTACTATCTGTTGGGATTCTCGGTGTATTACACTATTTTGTTAGAATTAAATATTTTTTCAAAATTAATGTAAGGCTAATTTTATCATTTTCAAGTAAAACATATATTTTCATGTAAGACATTATATGACTTTTATTGGAGAAAATATTTTGAGAGATGATTATTGTTGGAATTGGCATTTGATTTGATTCTTCTAAAAGCTGGCTAAATGAGAAATTTGTGGACATTTAGCCATGAAATTTTTTCACGTTTTTTTTTGAAAAATTATTTCATTTCAGAGAAAAAAGTGAAAATAGTGGTGTTTGCCCATAAAAATTATTTCACTTTAGTGAAAATTGTTTTTGGAAAAGTGAAAAAGTTTTACTTGTTTTTACTTTTCCCACTCCTCTTTCTGTCACAAAATTTCAAAAATAACTTCAATTTATATTCATGATCACACAAAACACTAACTCCAACTCCAACTCTAACTCCAACTCCAGAAAATTATTATTTTCATGGTAAAAAAGGTTAGATTTTACTTTCAAAGTAAATCAAATTTGTGTCAAGATAATTATTTTAATTTCAATTGAATTAAGAAGCTTAAAAATCATTGAGATTTAATATATCTCAATTTTATTGAAAATATTTTTCCAAATCGTGATTTATCTATTAAAAGTTAATTGGACTCCTTTGTCCATTGGTTCACCACCAGATCAGCCCAACAAAATGATACTCTCCGACCCTGCTTACAATCTAACTCACCCTTAACACTCTTCTTTTCTCTTATAAAAAATCAGACAACACAGCTTCAACTAAAAATGAACTAAAGCCCTCTTCTCCAACAAATGAGATGACGACACCCACCATCGATATGTTGCTGCCTCTGATCTTTTACCTCTCTAAAAAAATTCCACCTGCAAGGCCCTAATTGTTGTACAATCAAAGGTTCCAGGTGATTTCCTTCAATTTTTCATTTTGAATTTCTTAATTTTCACCTAAAATTATCTCAGTTCATAAGACGATTGTACAACTCCAGCTAGTCAAACCTTATCCCTCAATGAATTCCCCAAAAAATACAAGAAAGTCACACTCCCACATCGGCCAAATGGATTTTCAGACTCTAATTTCGCACATATATAAACCTCCTCATCAGAGGCAGAGTTCGAATTTGAAGCTTGAGGATTATGAAATTTAAGATGGGGCAATTATCTCAAGCTAATGAACGAGTATCGATATTTAATATATTTTAAAAGAGAGTGATTATTTAAAACTTCATGAATATACTATATATTATAATTACAACTGGACTCGACGATTATATAACAAATTATAGAGTACTTCATATTTTATATAACAAATTACAATTATTCAAAAATTCATCACCAATTCTACTTACAATTCATTTTTTACTTTGTTTTTAAATTATTAATCTTATATTATAATTTTTTAAAATAAAGTTTTTTCTTTTTTAAGAATTACACATATAACAGAAAAAAGAAAAACATTTATATTAGAAATCTATAAAAAAGTATATAACAATAAATAATTTGGTTCAAACCCACATGTAAGATCCTTAAAATTTTGACCAATTTATTTTTGATCTTCCCGTATTCATAATATCGATTTTTGACTTAAATTATATTTAGGGATGTTAAAAGGGTAATTCGAGAAAGTTTTAAAATTTTTGGAAAGGGTTTGGGGACATTTTGTGACCCCGAGGCAGTAGGGGTTCGCGATATCAATGTGTCACGGAGGTTAACCTACGCATTTTGGCCCTGTCACAGAGGCTACCCTCCACGATATTGGTGTGGCATGAAGGATAGTCTTCGTGATATTGGTGTGCCATGCCAAGGCAAAATTTTCGTGCATTTATTAATTTTTTGACTTGGAGTGAGGGGATTTTGGGTCTTTTTACCTTTGTACGACCCTCAAACATAAAATAAGCTTGTTTTCTTTAGTTTTCAAGGATAAAATTACTCTCTTTCACTCTCAAACTCAAAACCCAAGAAAATGTAAAGGTTTCATAGAGAATTCATCATTCGGGCTCCAACCTTCAAATTGACTCCAAATTCTTGTATGTTTAAGGCATTTATCTCTTTCCTAAATTGGTTTTTCTACAAAAGCATGTATTTAATTGTTATCTATGTGATTTAATTGTTAGATTTTTGATATGGATTGAGGGGTTTGGAATTACATGAATTGAATCCCCATGGTTTTGAATTAATTGTTTATGCTTTATTCTCATAATTTTGAACTAAATCTATGCATGGGTGTGAGAATTGAAATGAGGAACACGGCTTTCCCTAAATTTTATAGTTCAATGATTTGGAATTGGCTTTAACCTCAACCCAACTTATGAAACTGGTTTAAAACATAGATATACACAAAAATTACTTCACTTTTGAAACCTTGTATTGCATAAAAGGTTAATGGAACATAAATGATTTTTGAAAGGCCTTGGAGGTAATGGATGGATTTTAAATTTGGGCTTGGGAGTTAAATGGGGGCCGTGTATTCCCTCAACTTAGATGGGTAGCTGGGGGTCATGGTGACCCCATCTTACACTAATTAGCTTGCAAATCTAATTGGTATGATGATTCCAAACTATTAATGCCTTGATAAATTACTCTTTATTTAAAGGATAAAATACCTAAAGTAGAATACCTATGTATTAAATTACAAAAAATAACAACACTTTTATCAAATTATATTTTGTAGCATCTATAGCATTATTTTATTGTGGTCCCTACTTTTTACCTTATAGGAGAAGTAAACTTTCAGTTTTCCCTCTTTTCACGCCATTATTTTTCTCTCTCCTTAATTTGAAAGATTTTTTTCTATCTTTTTCGACATTAACAATCTCTTCCCGCTTCAATTTTATTTCCTTTGCATGATTTTACCACATCATCTATAAAGATTATCTTCATCTATTTTAGGTGACTCTTAATTTAGCTATTGCATGTTAGCAGTTTTTTTCAACTCTAATACATCTTAAAATTAGATTTTAAGTTTTTTTTTGTTTTAATGGATGAACAAACACCAAATTCACAAACAAATAGTGTTGTACGAAATTTGAATTTGGTGGCTAATTGTAGACCATCTTTTAGTCCTGAGTTAACTCAAGAAGATGTAGTTAAAGTTATTTCAAATTCTTTACAGTTGAAGAAATCTGACAGTTCGAAGGAGATTAGGTCCAAGTATTGCAACGATCCAGTGACGATGATAGAAATTAAAAAAAAAACCGTTGAAGAAAACGCCTTCTCCAAAGGAACAAAAAAATAAAAAATACGAGAAGAAAAGGAAAGCTAAAGAAATTAAAATTTTGAGTAAGGTTGATGAGGATGTTCTGAACTCTTTTGTTGATGATTCTGAAGAAGATAGTGAGGAAGATGTATTTTTTTGTTGTAAATGTACTTTTTGAGTAAATGTATTTTGCTCTAAGAAAAGATATTACTAAAGTTGTAAGTTATATGTATTTTTTTGAAGTAGTTAATATGTATTTTATGTTATGATGATATTAGGAGGGCAAAATTCAGCAGAAAGCATATTTGTGAAGAAGATAGGATAATTGTGAAAATATACTGTTAATAACTAGGGTAATACTCATGAACAATTTTTTTTCTATATGTATTTTAGTATAATTAATATGTATTTTTTTAGTATTTTTTGTATTTTTGGACTGATAAAAATACATATGCATGGTATATAGTGAGGAAAAAGTTTCCTATTTTATTGTTGTAAATGTATTTTTTATTATTAGAATGTTAAGCGTTGTTTTGCTCCAACTAAAGATTTTATCAAAGTTGGAACTTATCTATATTTTTTTAGGTATTTACTATGTATTTTATGTCCTGATGATATTAGGAGGGCAGAAGTCAGTAGAAAGCTTATTTGTGAAGATGACAGTATAATTGTCTGAAAATATATTGTTATATTAAGTATTTATTAAGAGTCTTTTGGTGACATGTATTTTTAGTATAATTCATATGTTTTTTTAGTATTGAATGCATTTTTGGTATTATCAAAATACATATGCATGTAATATATATATATATATATATATATATATTTTTTGCTGATTTGAATTTATTTTATAGTTTAATAAGTTGTACTTTTACTTTGTGTAGGTGATGCATGATGAAATATTCATTGTCAGAAAACTTTCAAGATTTGCACCACACATGTGCTCGTATAGCGATAATGATAATGATGGAAGCATACACTCCATATTAAATAAGCAACAATATAAAAACTTTTGTGACAATACCATCTTTGAATATTTCATGAAGAAAAAGCACTGTATTGTTCAAGCACAGTTGTGTAGATGTGTTATGACGCTTGAGGTTAAGGGTATTTCTTCTTCTGGGATAGTTATCGAGCTAATGAAACCTTTCTTAACTTTAGTCCTAGGGAATTTGCCATTGTTACTGGATTGAATTGTGTGTCTAATAGGTAAAACTTTATTTTTTATGAAGGTGTACCAAACAAGATTATTGAGAAGTATTTCAATGGTGCAGAAGTTATATAAAAAAGGCAACTGTTTCTAGCATTCACGGAGAAAGTTTGGGGAGAGAACAATGACGAAGATGCTGAGAAGTTTGTTATTTTGTATTTCCTACATTCTTTTGTCTTATCTAATATTAATACTATGGTTATACCCGGACTATATTTTGATTTAGTAGATAGTGAAAGATATAAGGATTTTCCATGGGGTACTTTATCATTTGATGATCTTATGAGAAGTTTGAACAACAGGTTGAAAGCTAATGGTAAATTTTATTTGGTTCAAGGAATGCCACTGTCCATTCAAGTGTGGCTTTACGAGTGTTGTTCAAATGTTCCAAAAAAGATTGCATTGAAGGCTGATAATTGGATTCTCCGATTATTAAATTGGAAGACAAATGCACCTAGACCATGTTTTGAGTATTTGATGGATGCTATGTTCAATTATGTTTCCAAGATTTGTTTTTAATAAATACATACGCATTACTATATATGTTTTTTAGTATATATATAAATTTTCATCTACAATTTTTTAACAGATTCTTCAAATTATATTTATATTCCTAGGTTGTATTTAAGAACATAGAGCCAACTCAAATGAAATTAACACAATTTCAAATACCACAGAAGGATGTAATTGAAGATGAACGTTCAATTGATTCCGATGATGGCTTCCAGGATCTACCACCAAAACAGATCAATGAACGTTCAAAAAAGAAACAAAAGGTTGATTCATTAACCCCAGCTGTGAAGAAACCATCATGGAAAAAGCCAGTCAATATTGTTGATGATCATACACAAAAGAGGACACCAACTCCTCGCGCTGCAAAGGCTGCTAGTATGAAGACACCAGTTTTTAAGCCAATTCAACCACAACAAGCAACTTCTTCAAAATGAAGAAATTAAAGCAAACAACAAGGACTATTTTTTCTCCGATACAGTTGAAGTCAGAGAGTCCTGTAGATGTAGAAGCCATGTCAAAGCCGGATAGTCCTACACAGAAAGAATCCTTTATTTCTAAGAATATTTTTGATGCATTTCGTGATAAGGTAAGTTATTTGTCAATTAATAGTTTTACATTAACAAATATGTTTCTAATCTTTTTCTATGAAAACAGGTTCGTCAAGAGTTTAAAGAAATTCGTAGATTAGTGAAAAAAAGTTCAAACTAATGCTCAAAGTAATTGAAAAAAGCAAGGTAAACTTTTTATTATTACATATGCAGAGTTTTTAGAAAATACATATGCAGATTATTCAAAAATACATATGCAGACTATTCAAAAATACATACCTTGTGTTTTCAAAAATACATATGTTGTGTATTCAAAAATAAATATGCAGATTATTCAAAAATACATATGTAGAGTATTTAAAAATACATACCTTGTGTATTCAAAAATACATATGCTGTGTATTCAAAAATACATATGCTGTGTTTTCAAAAAATACATATCCAATGTTTCAGAAAATACATATACTGTGTATCCAAAAATACATATACTGTGTATTCAAAAATAAATATTCATTGTATTGAAAAATACATATGTATTTCTGAGTATATACATATTTAGTGAACTTAAGTGATAATAGTTTTTTGAACTTACATTTGTAGCAACAATATGAAGATGAAGATTTTGAACGATAACATATGGATTTTGCTGGTGCTGAAACATCACCACAATTATTCAGTTCGAATGTTGATCAGAATTTGAGTGAAAATCAGGATGGTACAAAGGTATTATTAATAACTAACATAGGTCTTTTAAAATTGAGTGCACATTTGTAATTTTGTTTTGTTTAGTAGTTATATCTTATTTTATATATAGACTTATATAAACATACATAATTAAATTTTCGTTTGATATTGTTTTAATTTCTTTTACTTGTTTGCAAGGGGTGCACTGATTTGCATCCAGATAAATCAAACATTGAAATGGATTCTCAACTTTTAATCCCTAATGAGCTTCTCTGAAGTATAAATTTGGATTATATACATTTTGAGAAGATTGTTCATCATGATGGTCCAGTATGTATAATGATTTAAATTTTGAGTTTATGTGATGTACCAATCCTAACAATCCAAAATTAATTATCTATTTTTTCATATTTTTTGCAGATCATTGATGATAAAATAGATAAAATAAATTTGATCGAATTGCAGTTTATGATTTCAGATGAGTTCTTACCAAGTCTAAATGCCTACCGGAGAGAAAACATCACCACACCTCCACCGGCAACTCGAGAAGAATCTACTGATGAGTATTTAAATGATAAAAAGTATGAGTCTGTTGTTGAAGATCATTGTCAAGTATGTATAATGAACATATTTTTGTGTTTATGTGGGTTATTTTGGACAAAACAAACTAATTATTTTTTTATATTTTGAAGACAAACAAAGATAACGTTGGATTGAGTTCAAAATCAGAGCTACATAATTTTCTCCTCCATAATTTTATGAAATCTCCTAAAATACAAGAACTAAGCACAGATGAACAAAGGAATGAACCAGTTTGTTCTGATTCACAAAACACAATCACTGATGAGCTGCTTCCTAGTCTGAATGTCGACAGTAGTAAAGGCATCATTATTCATCCCTCTGCTAATCGTTAAATTCAAACTCCCGTTCAAGAGAATTCAAGGAGTCACCATACACAATTAAGTTTGATTCAGTAGCGGGTAAGTACACTAAGTTATATATATATAGTTTACAATGTAATATGTTATGCAAATACATTTTTATTAATTAAATTTTTGTATTCGATAACTATATAGGGAGCTCAGCAGGGAACATACCTATATTCCCCTAGAAACATCCATTTGTTTATCACTCGATTGATGGGATAGTGGATACGAAGATTGTCAAGAAATTCATGGATTGGATTTCTGTCGACCTTCTAAAAGTTCATGCAAAAAGGTATTTCTTTTGAACTGTTTCAACTTTTTTTTTGGAAGGAAAATGTTGATCATTATAAAAGGGCAAATCATCCATTCAAATGATGCATTTCGGAGTTGAGACAGTTCAAGATAAAAACTGGTTCTACATAATGGGGTTCCCTGACCATTCATGGACAGACTCGGTTAGTATATTATTTTGATAATTTTTCCTTTGCAGTTTTAACACTACTTAAAGTACATATTATATTACATTTAAATACATATGCATGTACTCATATGTATTTTTAATAGGTTTTTAAATATTATACCAATGATGCATTAAAAAAACATATATTACTTATTAATATACATATGAATTTTTATCAAATCACATACTCTTCAATATTCATTTTTCTTGCATTGTCTATACATAAATGTAGTTTACAAAGTTAGTTATAAATACGTAATTTGTAGTCATTGAACTATTAAATTCATATGTATATTATATTATATACACATGGCAATTTAGTATACAAAATGATTGAAAGTTCTACGATTTCTGGTGATAATTACTGCAGCAAATTGATGTTTGCTTCTACTATTTGAGGAAGAAGTAGAAGTATAATCCAACAAGTTTTACAAATTCGGCAAAGTAGATTGCAACTTTATGAACATAATTAGGTCTGTTCATGATGTTTATTTTGTGGATGATACAAACCTTAAGGCGGGAGGACAGGAGGCCCATCTTAATGAATACATCAGTGGGTTCCATATGCATGCTGCTGTGCCATGACATACAGTGGAAGATATTTATATTTCATTCAATATAAAGGAAAAACATCATTGGGTGCATACAGTGTTATCCTTCTCAGAGAGGTGCATATTCTTATATGATTCATATGAATCATATGGTCATCATTCGGTTGTTCTTGCTGAGATTGAGAAATTAGTTGAGATTATCCCTTTATGTCTCCAAGTTTTTGATTTCCACGATAAGAAAGGAATTGATCTTCAAAACCATCTAAGATATAAAGACAAAGACTCCTCAGATATGGTTGATGTTTTATTTGAACAGAATTTGCCTCAACAATTGAGTGAAAGCTTGTAAGTATTTAAATATAAATATACCAAAATTGTATGTTTGTACACAATATATTTTAGTTATTAATTATTATTTTTTCTTTTTTTAGGGATTGTGGTCTTTATATGGTTACACATGCAGAGTACCTTTCTTATGGTCACGAAGTTCTTTTGAATGAGTTTGACCCCAACGCACTCCGTACAAGATATGCTGCTCTTTTGTGGGACTATGAGACCCGAAAACAAGAAGCAAATGCTCATTGTGACATTGAAGCACCTTTGAGGCTTGCAAAGCAAAGTAGAATAACTAGTGTCACTAAAGTTTTTGACGTTTGATGGTTGACAGATTGATTACTTTGTATAGTTCAGAAACTGATTTATGGATGTAGGTTTTGATTATACAACTATTTTTTTATGTATTGAAGTGGTTCTAATTGTAGGTTACAATAGTACTTATTTTGAACTAAATAAAATTAATTCAGTTCTCAAGTGGCTCTAATTTTGAATTGAATTAAAGATTAATTTGAGTACTTTATGCAGTTCTACCTTTTCCTGTGAGATTTAGTTAAAAAAATTATAACCAGTGTTCATATTATGCTTAAAAATACATATGCATTATACAACAAATGTATTTTGTCTAAAATTACATATGTAATGTTAAGATTAATCATTTCAAAAATACATTTTCAACATAACTAATATGTATTTTAATATGTGTTCATTTATCATCAATACAAATGACTATTTGAATTAAAGATAAATATTAGTATTTCATGAAGTTTTTTTTTTACTTTGACATTTACTTTCAAAATACATATGCAGTGTTCATATCTTGCCTAAAAATACATATGCAGTGTTCATCAATTGTATTTATACTAAAAAATACATAGGCAGTGTTAATATTAATCTCTTCAAAATTACATCTGGAGCTTCCTAATATGTATTTTAATGTCTTCATTTATTATCAATATAAATGAGTATTTGAATTAATGATAAATTTGCCTATTTCATGCAGTTTTACTTTTTATTGGTAGATTTAGTTACAAAATACATATTCAGTGTTGTTATTTTTATTAAAAATGCATATGCACTATATATCATATGTATTTAGCAAAAAATACATATGAAGTGTTAAGATTAAGCATTTCAATTTTATATATGCACAATATGTCATATGTATTTAAATCTTTGATCATTTAATACCTAAATACATTTTTTGTTAATCAAATTTACTAACTTTTTCCTAAACAACATATACAATGTTAAGAATACATATGAAATATAGATTCAAAATACATATGCAATGTTCACTTTTTTCAACATATACATATCCAGTATTCAAATATAACTGTGTTCAGTTATCAAATGATGCTTTAATGTATTAACCCCAAAAAATAGTTTATTAATAAAAATAATGAAAAAAAAGAGTTTAAGAAATAATACGGAAGAACAAATGTATCATTTCCAATATTTCTTACAAGAATTCCTACTGTGAACCTTAACCCCACAACCACCACATGAATTGATGTTTTTCTTTTTTTCCAAACATATCCCGGCCCGATTTTCCATGCTCCTTCTTTGCAAGTCTTCCTGGATGTCTTTTGAATTTCGGAGGTCGTACTATTTCACTAAGTATGCTCTCTAGAATTATCCAGTCATCTTGGTGTGGCAACGGATAGATTGAAACATCATATGTCTTCAACGCAGTTTTTGATTTAAACAAATCACAATAGTATGGCCCTTTCTGGAAATTCTTGCTATCCAACACCGCACAAGCATGTGCACATGGTATCTCATCGAGTTAAAATGCATTACACAAGAACTTTTTTTCCTTGAGACAAACAATGAAATGCTTTTATTTATCGTGTACTGTATACACATATTCTGTGGCTGGTACAACCTGATATCAAAAGAAAAAGTTAAATGCACTGCTAAAAAAATGATACAATCGATACTCTATAATATGTTGTAACCCTACCAGGATTTTGCAATAAAAATACGTATGCAATAAAAGTACATATTCAGAGTACATTATTTTTACTGAGCATCTAAATACATATGCAGTGGTAAAAATTTGCAGTACACCAAAATACATATGCAGAATACATAAGATATTTTTAAGTTCATATTATTTATGTTGCATATCTTTTCATTAATTGATAACTGAATGGAAGGTATTTTCTTACTACTGTTTTCATAATTATAAATTCCACAAATCTAAAAGGTCATACCATCATACGAGTACACAAAGCCTCGTTCTCTTTGAGTATGTCATTAAACTTTCCAATGAGTGTTGTGAAGGTATATGAAGCCTCCTGCCTATTTTTGCAATTCCATTTTGAGAACAACAAATGAAATTCCTTAAGAAAATCATAAATTGAAAGTTCTCTATCTGATAAAAGTATTCCATTTATTGGCTCTGTAATATTTGACGTCATAGTCCATCCTCGATAAACTGTTGCATAGGACCTAGCCCATTTTGCATAATCAGGCAATTCCAAATATTTCTTCACCCTAATATCAACTGCCTCAACTTTTCCATTAACATGTGGAATTCTGAAATTGAATATGATTTGGCCATTGTATAAAAGAGCTCCGATAATGCATCGTATGACTTTCTGCAAAGTTTTTCACATTTTTCCATAGATGCCATATACATGCATAATGTGGAACATCTTTGTATATATCACCAACAACCTTTATTGTGCTTGAATTCCGATCAGATACAACACACATGTTTTGTCTTTCCCCGTATGCTTCCTTTAGATTCTTAAAGAGCCAAGTCCAAGATGCATCATTTTCAGAATCAAGCATTCCATATGCCTAAAGGGAATATATGACCCGTATATATAAAAAAAATTTGCACAGTGAGATATAAATACATATAGAAATTGTATATGTATTTATTAATAATATAACTTAATAAAACTGTATATTTAAACAAAGAAATGGTATCAATTACATATAATAAAATGTAGCCGCACATCGCTATCAAATATAATCAATTTGACATGTTTCATTCATGAAACTTGGAAATGCATATGTAAAGTTATATATATAGGTATCTACCAATTAGATATATGTATTTTCAAGTGGAATGCAGAAATACATATAAAAAATACAACCAGTTATACAATGTAATTATACCAAAATACTAACCTGCTCCATCTATCGTACATGCTGTTACAAATGCCCTATTATAAATTCCTCTCAAATAACTAGCATCAACAACTACGACTGATCTACAATTATCAAATCCTTTAATGAATGCATGCAGAGTCATAAATACATATAAGAAATCATTCTTATCCATCTTCTTCATTCTTATATGTGACTCAGGATGGATAGTATTCAATACATATAAGATGGTAATTTCCCGTACGATGCTGATGGCTTACCTCTCAACTCTTCTAACAATTTTTTTCTTGGCCCTCCAATATAAAGTGTATGTCAAATCCATACCAAAATCTTCCTTCATGTCATTTTTTTTTTCAGTCGCACTGTATTTTTTATCATAGTCTTTGAATTTTTATTTAACCATACCACCTATCAACATACTAGTACCATGCACCTTTAGATAGATCTTGTCCTTCACTGGGAAAGTATGTTGAGGTATGAATTCTCTTATTGTAAACATTCAAGAATCTCCCATGCCTGATGCACACATTAAAAATTCGCAGTTCCTTGATTTACAAATCAATGTGTAACTGTACCAACATAATTTAATGCATTCAAAATACATATCCAATGTCATTTAAAACAAGATCAAAGAGATATAGAATGTACGTATGTTTTCTTACTTGACCGTTTACTTCGCATTTGAAATTTCTCCCGTATTGTATAATCCTTTATCACTAACTTAAAATTTTTTTTGTCAAGTAAACCTGGTCTTCCTCAACATGCTTGTGATGTGGGTCTGAGATAATGACCTCAACAATATCCATCTCAAATACATCTAATGCTGGTGTATCTTCTGAAACCATCAAAGCTCCTTCATTTGATGTATTTATCACCTTTGCAAGTTGTTACAGTTGGCTTTTCTATCAGCAACACACACAGATGAACTTGCAAAGTGCTCCCTACAACTTTCTTCAATATACTTACATATAAAGAAAGATAATTCATGTCTTGAATCTTTTTTTTTTTGCAATATAAATACCTTCAAACTCATATCATTATGTATTTTTATTTGACCTGTATTATAGTGATCTTATATTCCACTACAATACATTTGTTGGTTAAGTCCACACTTAAGTGAGATGCCAAAACATCATCCATCTCAATGAATAATGCTGTTGTGCTCAACAATATAGCATTAGTCACGTAATCTTCATAGTTTTTTTCGTACGTCCACCTACCAGAGTGCTTCACAAGAAATGGCATGCTTCTCATTGCTAAGTGAATAAACCAACAATAAACAAATATACATATTTGCTAGATGTTAATTGTTCTAAGATTTACTTTCTCAGTTTTAATTGTAAACAAAGTTCACAGCCAACATCTAATATCAAAAAATACATTTACACAATATTTGTTTAAAGTAAAATACTACAACAAATTTTTTCAGCCATAAAAAAGTTTCAGAAATCTATGTTAAAGGTTACATATAATCAAAATCAAAACCACCAGAATTTCATACAACCAAAATATTTGTTCTATCACTTTATAAGATCCAACAACAATAATAAAAACTACATTTACAAAACTTTTGTTACAGTACCTGTTCAATGATAAATACGACGATATACAACACCTCCAGATTCAAATACATCTGAACATATATAAAAGATCTTTTCATATATTATGTTATACTCTTAAATTTCGACAATCAAAAATACCAAAAAATACAAATTCATTAGACTAGACACATGAATTCGATCATTACTTATTCTTCTAGTTCAAAAAACAAAAGAATAAACTTTAAAATCTAGATTTTTTTATAATATATTCATAATCGATTAAATTGCAACGTGAAATTTTTTTAAAAAGCATCACAATGTGCTCAATTAAAAAATAGATCAAAATAACAAAAAATGATCTATAAAAAAATATAATATAAACAACAGTTTAATACATGAAAGAACAATTAAGCAGAATTTAACAACATATACTTCAATTCCAAAGTTTTATCGTGAACAAGGTAACGTTGATCATTGAACTTAAATAAAATGATTGTTCTAAATGATACTGAACACCAATAAATACAATTGAATTTTGATTGTTGAATTGGAGTGAAATTGAATATTCAAATTAATTTGAATTATTTTTTTTGGATCATGTTTTTTGAATTGAAGGAAACTGATTTTTGAATTTGAATAGGTTGTTAGCATATAATGGAAAAGGCGTGTTTGAGGAGATTTTTGTGGGAAGAAAATCTTTAACATTTAAATTTATGGAATTATTACTATATTTAAATTATTTTATTAAGGGCAGTAAATATAATTGTATTTTATATTTTTATAGCAATAGTTTGTAAAAATACAAAATACAACTTGCTATATTATGTAAGTATGAAAGTGTTGCTATGAAACTCATAATTAAGGGGATAAGTATGCTATTTTTGAATTTTGCCCTTATTTAAATGGATGGGTTTATGTAAAAGTGTTTAAGTAGGCTTAAAGGGGGTTGTGTAGCTCGCCATAGAAGGTGGAGGTCCCAAGAGGATCACTACTGGAAACCATGTTTGCCAGCATAGGCGTCTTCATGACCATATGCATAGTTCACACTTGATATATATATTTATCCCTTGGATTGGCATGGGCTCATGGATTCCTTGGACTATTTTTTAACTTCTCTGGTTCATGCGGCTAACACATACTAGGTCTGTTTCGGTGGGGAAAGCCAGACCCATATAACCTATGGGTGTTTCTAGGACGGTTAAAGCTATAGAATCTAGGTTAATGGTTTTAAATCTCATGCTTAAACCTTGACACCTACCCCAACATCTTATATTTGTATAAATAAATGTGTGTATATGGTTTTTGAATAGTTTTGGACTGATTTGATTATGACATTATTTTATCCTTTACATGTATTACATGCTAGCACTCACCCCACTAACCATCTAAATATTCTACAGTATTTCATAATATAGGGTTTGAAGATAATTTTTTCACTCTTATACAATATTCTGTGGATTAACACGTGCATTGAATATCTGTGAAGTGGTGAGCCTCCGTCCTATTTAAGGCCTTATCATTTCCATCTTTTTTTATCTATATTTTTGGATTCCTTTGGTTATGGACATGGAAATGTCCTGACCTATTTGGTATTCTGGTTTTAGAGGTTGTTATGGACAAATGTGGGTTGCTTGGTCATTGTTTGACACTTAGTTTTAATGAATCATTTATCCATTTCCTCATTACTGTTTACTTAGATTTCGTATTTATTATTATAATTACTATTGTGCTCTTGAGGTTGGTTCAGGGGGTGGTCTATGATCCTTGGTTGACATGAGATACACGTTATGAGTAAGCCCTGGTTTGGGTCGTGACAAACTTGGTATCAGAGCATGATTAGAGTCATTAGGTATCCATAAAGCTGTGTTGAGTAGAGTACTTTTTATGGGTATGTAGGGTGTCACACTTAGAATAAGGAGGCTATAAGGCATTTAGTAATGTTTTCCTTTCTTGTGTTCTATTTTTGGGCTATATAGTCTAGTGTTATGAAACTTCTCTAACTCCTGGCTTTCTTGTATTTTAGGTCATGTTTCCTCAAAGATATAATGTTTATAGAAACGTTGTCCTACCTGAGGACAATGTGGAAGGGACCTACCCTATGTGTGGAGTACAAACCCAGTCTAAGGTCCCTATTTTAGATTGTACCGCCCGTCATAGAGTTCCAACAGTTCCCACTAGTCCTTAGGTTTGCTGGGATGATGATACGCATATCCCGATACTTTAGGGTGACATCTCTAAAATAGATTTTTATCGGTCCATCCATTTGGTTACTCAATTAGTGAACTCTCAGTCTTGTTAGTTAAATCATGTTGGCTTTGTTGCTCTTTCTTCTGAGGTCACTAGAGTTGGTCAGTTCATGAGATTCAACCTTTACTAGCCCTAAAGTTGAGAAGGATCCTCAAGGGTTTGTGGATGAGATGGAGAAGATATTCAGGGCTATGCATGCTATCGATTATGAGGGTGTGGAGTCTGTTGTATACCAGTTATTGGATGTAGCTTATTAGTGGTATTAGGAGTGGGAGAAATTTAGAGGTGATGATGCAGAGCCAACTTTATCGGATGATTTTTTGGGTGCCTTTGTTGATCATTTTTTTCCTTAGGAGATAAGGAAACCTAAGGTAGAGGATTTTGTGAATCTGAAGCAGGGCAAGATAGTGTAAAGGAGTATGCCCTAAAATTTTAGCAGTTGTCTCATTATGCTCTGGATTTGGTGTGTTCTATGAGCGAGAAAATGAGGAAATTTGCTTTTAGGTTATCTTGTGACTTAGCATTGCAGTGTAAGGGTGCAATGTTGAATAATGATATGGATATCTCCAGACTCATAGTTTATATATAGCAAGTAATGGATGAAAAGAAAAGATAGGCAGAGACTGGGGAGAGGCAAAATAAGAAGTTCAGGTATTCAGAGCAGAGTGAGGGTTAGCAGAATAGTGGAAGGGATAGTAGGCAATGGAGCAAAAAGAAGACTTTGAGAAATTCTAGTTCATATTCTTTGGCTAGTGCCCCTTATCTTAAGCTATCTGATGATCGTCTCTTTTAGGATAATAGTGGTTTTAAGGTATAGGGTGCCTAGTCTCAGGCTAGTGGAGCTCAGTCAACACTACCTTATCCCCCTTGTCATTTTCGTGGGTAGATTTACCATGGTAAATGTGATGAAGGAAGGAATCAATGCTATAATTTTGGTTAGCCAAGTCATATGCAGTGACATTGTCCGACAGCTAAAGTTTCCACAAGAGCTAAGAAGGTCCCGGTTGCTACTTCTTCATCTCCTACACCAAAGGGCTACTTCTGGTACAGACACTGGCCAAAATTATCTCTATGAACTTGCTACTCGCTAGGAATTTGATCCATCTCCAGATGTTGTACTGGTGTGTTACAACTCTTCTCTCATGATATGTATTGCTTTCTTGATCTAGGCTCTACCCTTTCTTCTGGGGCCCCTTATATGGCTGAAGTATTTCTGATCCCTTTTTTATGTCTACCCCAATGGGTGATTCTATTGTTGCTAGAAAGATCTATGGGGTTTGTGTGTTGTCTATCTTACTTAGGAAGACTTTGATAGATCTCATAGAGTTTGATATGGTAGAGTTTGATGTGATCTTGGGGATAGATTGGCTTTATTTGTACTTTATGTCTTGGATTATAGGACCCAAAAGGTCAATTTCCACTTTTCGAACAAATCAGTATTAGAGTAGGAAGGGAGTTTCATAGTGCCTAAAGGGAGGTTCATCTCTTATAATACTAAGGATGACACCACTATGGACACCAACCATTTCAACCCATAGTAGTTCCACAAAGTCTTTAACTAAAAGAAAAAATAATATTCGGTTGGGACATGCCCCCAACCATAGCCAAAACCAATATCCATAAAATAACTAAAGTATGAAAAGACATCCATGATATGAAATGGAGCCTTCCGGAGTAAAGAACCTTACCACTTCAGTCCAATAGCTGATCCTGAATCAGATCACTAAGCAGAAATAGTCGGTGCCTACATCGCGTGGGGATATAACCACCCGAAGATGGGTTAGCAGGTGAATACTAGCATGAACTTAGGATAAGGATAAAATAGTGCCATCTAATAAAACCAAGTAAACCAACCACATGCACACAACCATACATACACATATATATATAACTATGTCGGGAAAGGGGAATCAAGTTTCACATGACTTTAAAACCATTAACCAGGGTATGTGTAGCTTAACCATCCTAGAACCACCCACGGGCTAAATGGGTCCAATATAACCCTCTGAATGGGCCCCGATATGTGTAGCAGCATGAAACAAAGATACTATAAGAGTAGGCGATTCCCAAGTACCCTTTGCTCTCCATAATACATATGAACATGTACTTAGAGGATTCCCATGTACCTCATAGTATCATATATGGTCGCTATGACCAACCCTCATGTCGGCAAACATGAGTTTCCAGTATCCATCCATTGGACTCACACCTTCATGGTTAGCTATCACCCCACTCCATTATTGCCCAAATAAAATTATTACCATTCAACCAAACTATTATTCCATTATTATTAACCAAGGCTATGAGTAGTGGTATCGTCATATCGACTGTAGCTTGCAAAAAATGTCCTTACCTAACCTTTTTATGTAAAGGGATTCCCATGTACCCATGGATTACATTATCAATTTAATTTGGGGGAATCTCGTGTACCCTACAAGTGTTCCAATATTAAGTTTGCTTGGGGGAATCCGATATACCCCACAAGTTGTTCATTAACATGTTTATTTGGGGGATTCCCTTGTACCCCCCAAGGAAGTTTGTTAACCATAACCATGACCACCAAACCTTACCATTTAGCCATTCCCAACCATTTATATTATTTAGGGTTCCATTACCAAACCATAACATGCAATAGTTCCGTTAAAAGTCCAATAATATAGTAAAAATATTAACATAGGCATTTCATCAAACATCTTGGGGGTATAGTTTTTCCAAAACCAATTCCAATTACCAGTGAACTATTTCCATGCAACCAATTGTCCATACAACCATTGAAGCATGTTATGTTCATAATTAAAACATAGGGAAAACCATAACCAAGCATTTAATACCAAAACCCCAACATATATTTGTAAACCCCCAAACCATTCAATAATTATGCCATGAAAACATTGTATAAAACATTCATTTAGTTGGAATTAACAATGAGGAAGGAGTACATGCCTTAGATTACAAAGATGACGGTGAGAAATCACCTGTATAAGCCCCAAACTGATCCTCTAGATGAAACCCTAGCCTTCCTTTACCCAAGAGCCTTAGAGAATTAGAGAGGGTTTTAAGAT
This sequence comes from Capsicum annuum, assembly GCF_002878395.1. NCBI lineage: Eukaryota > Viridiplantae > Streptophyta > Magnoliopsida > Solanales > Solanaceae > Capsicum > Capsicum annuum. The sequence goes on from NC_061111.1 coordinate 85,635,569, forward strand.
TAGAATAATAGGGTAAATGATGTCCCAATAGAGTTATAAGTCATGGGGCCTTAAGAGGTTAAGTGGGGAAATGTCCAGATTACCCCAACTTAAACTGCTTAAAATTCCCGTCAGATGGTACGACTCCCCCATACCAATCGTACCCTTCTATATGAGTGGTGTCCACCAATCGTACCATAAGCATCCCTTTTGGACCCAACACTATCCACCGTAAGACTTACCCAAACCAAGTCATACCCAACCATATGATTAGTACCCCTAAATCGTATCCTTAGCAGAGTAAAATCAAGGGATGTTTGTACACTGTCTACCATACGAGTCAATGGTATGAATCATACCCTATCTTACGGTTCATGGTGAGCCACTCGTACTTAAATCCAAGTTAAGTTTCTAAGTCTCAGATTAAGATAAGGAAAAACCCAAACCATACAACACATCACCAACCATACGACGCGTACCCACTAAGTCGTAGCCATTCTAGAAACCAATCCAACCCACCAACCAATGCTGGTTAGTAAAAGACCAAGAGCATACCAATAGTACCCCATCATACGATTGGTACCCACAAGTCATATGATGTCCATAACCTAGAAATCCAAGAATTTTCTAAGGTTCCAAATTTAGGGTGTTTCGTATTTGTATGGCACACTCGTACCTGGATCTACACCAAATGGGTGTAGTAGGGATGAGTACGGTCCACATGTTCTCAGTAGGTATCATAGGATGACTTAGTAAAGTAGAAAAAAAACATACACAAACTATGAGCACGTCACCTGTAGTAAAAAAATGTCCCAAATGGTAACCCACATTATTTCTATTAATGATTCTACACTATAGACATATAGCAAAAATAGGTAGGGGAAAGAAGAAAAAGTATACACATACTCCGAATACAAGTACAAAAGATAGAACAAATAGAAAGATATCAAGTCACAAAAAAAATACAATCATAGAATAGGCACAACATATGGAATACAATGAAGATGATAATAATGATGAAGCATGAGGTCATAGCATAACCTTTGTATACACCTACCAAGCTCAACTATGGACATAGGACCCATGGGAGGTTCTCAACCCACACCTACCGAGCTCAGCTACGGACATAAGACCCATGAGAGGCTTATCAATCCGTACACAACTAATAGAGATGACTCATCTCCAACACATCCCTCAGAGAGAGTCTATAATAGTGTAATCCAATATCTAATACCAATATTCAGGACTCCTCTCCAGCACATATATTAGTGGAGGGTTTTTAAAGATGTCACATTTTCGTTTAGAAAAAGCCCGTGTTTCCAATCTTCCTAGTGTTTCCAGTATTTCCTATTTTTCTACTATTTCTAGAGTATTTCTAATGTTTCATGATCACATATATCACATAAGATAATAATCAAGTACAACATATAACAACAGCAGGTGTATAAAGTATAAGATGCAATGAGAATGATGATTTAATGCTTATAATCAACCAAATAATAATATCTAATCAATCCTTCAACCATCCATGATCCAAAATAATCCATGACCATCAAGTGAAATATGCATGAAAAATGTCAATAATACTGCATAATTCCCAAAATCTAGGTTTTTCCCATAAAAAAGACTGTAACCAAACATACATATATCAATACCAGACCAATAACAACATATAAGACTTTACACGGTCATATCTAGCAATTGATATCTCAAAACCACCAAATATTATCCACATAGGCCCCCACACGAGCACATAAATCACCTAAACACATTCTCCATGACAAATCCCTATACCTACAATATGCTGTTACATTATTATTAACTACCCAAACTTGTCTAAAGAAAGTTAAGCAATAACCTCCCTCAAATGATAGAATCACAGTAAAAAAATATCCAACTATGAAGCCTTCCCCTCATGAGCGGCCTCTAAATAAAGTAATACATAAAAATATAGAATCTATGCATCAAAATAAAGACAACAATACCCATATTGCCCACTCCCAAATCGGGGTCAAAATGGACCCTCGAAAAAGATTTTTGAAAAAGAATGGTACAATCAAAGTTTTTTTCCTAAAACATCTTTGCCAAGATTAAAGGAACTTATAGGAGAAAACTCGAGTGAAATTGGGGTTTGAATCAAAGAAAGAATGATTTGGGCGTTTCGGACTAAAATCCCTAAATTCCACCTTTAAATTTGTGTTTAAACAAAATTTAAGTGTTGAGATCAAAGAAAAGTAGTTGAAACAGGTGTTTGGAGCTTACCCAAGCTTAGAAATGGAAGAAAATTCCCAAAAACTCGATCCCTAAGATCTAAGTCTCGAAAATGGTAAAGGAAAATCAAGAAAAATATTATTTATACCCAGGTGTCATATGTCGCTAAAGCAGCCAAAAGGACGCTTTAGCGGTCACCACTAAAGCGATCAAGTAACATTTTAGTGGTACCTGCTTAGCATGCCAGTCTACTAAAGTGGATGAGGACTGCTTTAGCGCCCTCTACTAAATAGATGAGGGCCTCTTTAGCGCTCTCCGCTAAAGTGGACAAAGGCCGATATAGAGGATGAGGGCTGCTAAAATGCCCTTTCCTAGAGAGTAGCCAGCCGCTAAAGCGACCAAGTCATGATTTAGCGCCTGCTACTAAAGCTGCCAAAGTGTCTCTTTAATGGTTGCATCTGCTGAGTGGTGCACTAGCTATAGAGGCTTGGAATTCCAAGTCTCCGTGGACCCTCGAGATTCATCTAAAATATCGAGAATTCAATAAACTTTGCTACCCTATCAATTTCGATGCTACAGACTCAATGGTGAAAATAGATTTTTGAAAAATATTGTTTTCCCAAAATCGACCCTGGAGACCTATTTCCATAACTTTTTGAATGGAGGGTCGAAATGAGATGTAAAAGCTGTAAAACCACACCAACCATGTTACCAACCTAAAATTAACGTTCTAAATTTGGTGGCATATTAAATTTTGCCATTTGACACACAGATCATAAAATTTTGACCGAAGTCAACTAATAAGCTTTTAACACCACAAAAATCACAATCTCACATGAATCACATCAAAATGCATAGGTAACCATGCCAATCATCCCCATACTCCAGAAATACCATAATGCAACTACAGGGAAAGGTAAAATGGTCAAATTATAAAGAAACAAATATTTCACACAAATCACCAAATGTCAAGTCATTACAATATATCAATAGTAAATCAACGACATCATACAAGACCCCGCACAGTCACAGATAGCAAATATTATCTCAAAACCACCAAATATTATCCACATAGGCCCCCATACATGCACATATGTCACTTAAACACATTTCCATGATACAACCCTATACCCATAGCATGCCTTTACTATATTATTGACAAACCAACCCAGTCATAAGAAAGATAAGCCATAAAATGTCAAAACAGAAACAAATAAGTCTTTATCACTGAGCTTCCACCTCACGCATGGACCCAAAATCACCTAAAATACACAAATATAGAATCCACGTATCAAAAGACTATAGAATCTCCACGTCAAAGAAAAGCCAAGGATACACATATTGTCCACTTTTGAATTAGGGTCAAAGCGGATCCCCAAAATAGATTTTCGATAAAGAAGGTTAAAACTGAAATTTTTATCCAAAAACATATTTCCCAAGATTAAAGAAACTCATAGGATATAATCTAAATGAAAATGGGGTGAAATTGGGGTTTGAATCGAAGAATGCTAATTTGGGCTTTCAAGGCCAAAATCCCTAAATTCTATCTTTAGATCCGAGTTTAAACAAGATATAAAGGATAAAGTCGAAACAAAACAGTTGAAAGAGGAGTTTGGAGCTTATCCAAGCTTGGAATTGAGAAAAGCACCTAAAAAACCTTAGACTCAAAGCTCCAACTCTAAAAAATAGTAAAGAAAATGAGAAAAAAAATATTATATACCTAGGTGTCATGTGTCATTAAAGTGGGCAAGTGGCCGCTTTAACGGTCATCACTAAAGAGGTCAAGTATCACTTTAGAAGTATCCTCCAATGTGTGCCAGTCTGCTAAAGCAGATAAGGGCCATTGAAATGCTCTTTCCTAGTTGGTAGTCAGCCACTAAAGCAGCTAAAAAGTGCTTAAGTGCCTGATGCTAAAGTGACCAAAGTGGCACTTTAGTGGTTGCACCAGCTATGGAGACTTGGAATGGACCCCTCGGGATTCATCCAAAATTCTGAGAACAAAACCAAACCATGCTACCCTATCAAAATCGATGCTCTGGACTCAATGGCGATATCATAATTTCAAAAAAAAAAATTGTTTTGATACAATTGACACCTGAGATCTATTTTCATAATATTTCGAATAGAGGGTCAAAATGAGTTATAAAAGCCATAAAACCACACCAACCATGTTACCAACCTAAAATTGACATTCTACGTTTGCTGGCATAATGTATTTTTTCATCTTACACACAGATCAAATGATGTTGGCCAAATTCAACCTATAAGACTTTAAGACCACCAAAAATCACAATCTCACATATATCACACTAAAATGCCTTGGAACCATGCCAAACATCCCTATAACCTAGAAATTCCATAATGCAACCACAAGAAGGGGTAAAAAGGTCTAATAAAATAAAAATAAATATTTCACACAAATCAAATATCAAGTCATTACATCATCCACCATTAAGAATCTAGTTAGTCCTTAAACTTAGGGTAATAGAATTACCTAAATTAGAAAAAAGATGGGGATAACTGCCATACATCTATCATACTCGACCTCCCAAGTATATCACCTATAGGTCGATGCCTCTATTGGACCTTAACCATAGAAATAACTCTAGAATGCAACAGTATGATATCCCTAGCTAGAATGGAGACAAGCTCCTCAACAAAAAACAATCGCTTATCTAACTGGACTAAATCCCAATAAATGACATGAGACTCGTCTGGAATGTAACGTCAAAGTACAAAAAAATGAAAAACTAGATGGATAGCTAATAAATTTAGAGGTAATGCTAACTCATAAGCCATACCCCTAATAGTCCAAAGAATCTCAAAAGGTCCAATATACCTGGGGCGAAGCATGCCTTTCTTGCTAAATCTTATCACGCCTTTCATGGGAGACACATGAAGGAAGACACGATCACCAAAACTAAACCTCAAGGCTTGAAGTCTACAATTTGAATAGTGTATTTTCTTACTCTATGCCGCTCAGTATCTATCCTGAATAACCTAATCTTTATCCAATGACTCACAAAGCAAGTTTGTACCTCAAGGCCAAATCTTAGAAAACCTCAAACAAACCAACTGAAGAGAGATAATGCCTACTATACAAAGACTCAAAATGAGCCATCTCAATATTGGAATAGTAGCTACTATTATTCGCAAACTATACCAAAGCTTGATGTTGCTCCCACTGACCTTCACAGTCCATAACATGAGTATGGAGCGTATCCTCCAAAACTTGAATAGTCTGTTCCAACTAACCATTAGTCTGGGGGTGAAAAGTTGTACTAAGATCAACTCGGGCACTCAACTCCTCCTGGAAAGTCTTCCAAAAGTGAGATCTAAATACTAAACATTAATTTGAGATAATAAACACTAGCACCATGAAGAAGAACTACCTCAAAAGAATATAGATACAAGCCAACCTTTCACCAGTGAAAAAGACCTAAAGCAAAATGAAATAAGCAAATTTTTTCAATCAATCCATGATGACCCAAACACTATTAAAACCATAAGAAGTACGAGGCAAAATTTATGAAGTATATAGTGATCTATTCCTATTTCCACTGCGGAATAGGTAACCTCTAAAGAAAACCACTAGGTCTCAAATGCTTGGCCTTCACTTGCTAGAAACATATGCCATGAGCTGCAAAATCTGCTACATCCTTTCTTAAACCACCACACCGGTAATATTGTCTTAAATCACTATGCATATTAGTCACTCTTGAATGGATGGAATACCTGGAACAATGAGCCTCCTCCAAAATCAATCTAATCCAATCACCCACTCTTGCCACACAAACTTGGCCTCCAATCCCAAAAATACCATTTGGATCAAGCAAGGCTTCTTATCCTCACCACTCAATATCTTATCCCGAGTCACTCTCAACCCAACATCATCAAATTGATAAGCCCAAATGTGCTCTATCAAGGAAGACATAGCCTCTATGAATGCGAAAATATACCTAGGTGTTAAAATATTAAGCCTAACTATCTGGTTAGCCAAAGATGAAACCTCTAAGGCAAAAGGCCTTTCCTGGGTCAAAAGATGTGCCAAGTTACCCATGCTAGACTACTTCTATCTCAGGGCATATGCAACCATATTAGCCTTGCCCGAATAGTAGAGAATAGTCAAGTCATAATCCTTAAGAAAATTAAGCTAGCGACGTTTCCTCATATCAAGATCTTGCTGGATGAAGAATTATTGAAGGATACGATGATCTAAGAAAATCATACAACAGACTCCATACAAATAGTGCCTCCATGACCTCAAAGCATAAGCAATCGCGCATAACTCTAAATCATAGGTGGGGTAATTTCTCTCATAGGGCTTCAACAGACGAGAAACATAAGCAATCACCTTACCCCTTTGTATCAACACAAAACCTAACCCAACTCTAGAAGCATCACAAAAGATGGTAAAACTTACGCCCTCCTTGGAAAAAGTCAAGATAGGAGTTGAAGTCAATACCTTGATCCTTTAAAAGCTTGCTTCAAAAGCATCAAACGACTAAAAGAAAATCTTCTTCTGAGTCTACTTGTTCAGTAGAGCTGCATAGATTTAAAAACCCTAGACAAAACAATGATAGTAGCCTGCTAAACCAATAAAACTCCTAATCTCAATAAGAGAAGTAGGCATAGACCAATCATGAACCCTTGCAATCTTGATCGAATTGACCATAATTCCATTCTTAGTCATAATGTGACCCAAGAAAGAAATGGACTCCAACCAAAACTCATACTTGTAGAACTTAGCATACAACTTCTCATCCCTCAATCTTTGAAGCACAAACCGCAAATGCTCTTTATGATTGACCTCACTCTTGGAATAACCTAGATATCATTAATAAATATAATGAAAATAGAGTTGAGATATGGTCAAAATACTCGATTCATCAACTCTATGAATGCGGATAGGGAATTAGTCAACCCGAAGGGCATGACCAAACACTCATAATGACAAGCAGTCTTTAGATTATCCAAATATCTAATCCTCAACTAGTGATACCTGGACCGTAAATTAATTTTTAAAAACAATGAATCGTCCTAAAGCTGATCGAATGAATCATCAATATGAGGAAGAGGATACTTATTATTAACCATCACCTTGTTCAACTGCTAATAATCAATAGATATACACATAGACCTATTTTTTTCTTCAAAAATAAGATAGGTGCACCCTAAGGTGATACACTAGTTGGATAAATCCCTTATCCAATAATATTTGTACCTAATCTTTCAATTTCTTTAACTCTATTGGGGCTATCCTATAAGGAGGAATAGAAATAGGCTTGGTGTCTTCCTCAGTATCAATAGCAAAGTCAATATCATGATTCGACAAGACAAATTTGTAGGGAAAACATCCATGAACCCACGAACAACATAAACAAAATCGAAAGAAGGAAAAGAGCAACACTATAACACAATCCAAACAAGTGCTTAGTTATGTCAGGCATCTCAAGTTTAACCAAGACAGAACACCATCCTCAATACCCAACTATAATCACCCTGCACCCTATGTTGGATGAACTGAACATATAACAAGATAAATAAATAATACTTCAAAGACATTAAATAAAGTCTACATTATTAATTGAATAACCACAAATATCCAATCGGTGTCAACCCCAATGCCAATACCAATACTAATGCTTATATCAATACCGGCACCACCCATGCCTATAGTAGTCTGATAAAGCCTCTAACCAAAATCAAGCAACACCTAGTAGGGACATATTCCCGACCATAGTCAAAACTGAAATCCAAATAAAACAAAAATAATGAAAATAATTCCATAGCATGAAATGGAGTCTTTTGGAGTATAAAAGCTCACCACTTTAATCTGACTCAAAGTTTTTCGTGAATCTAAGTCACTAAGCAAGAGAAATGGTAGTATGGCCGATTTCTGCATTGCGTGGGGATATAATGCTTGAACATTGTTAACAGAGTGAATGCTAGCATGTACTCAGTGAAAAATATAAAATAATTCCATTATTCAAAACCAAATTAAGAAACCACATGCAATCATACATATACATATATCTAGTACCGATATAGGAAACCAAGTTTATCATGCATTTAAAACCATAACCTAGGTTTTGTATCTCTGCTATCCTATATGTCCACCCACGAGCTATATGGGTTCTTCTCCATCTACTGAAAGGGCCTCATGCATATTAGCTACATGAACTAAGAAAAAACTAAGATGACTAGTACATCTCCTAAAGTATAAAGTGTGACATCATGCACATGGTCACCATAACTAAACCTCACATCGGCAAATATGAGTTTCCAGTATTGGACTCCCCGAGACCTCCACCTTTCATGGCCTTGCTAACATAACCCTCTTTAAGACCATATTAAAACTAATTACACGTTTAAACCATTTATCAAGGTATCTTTTATTTAGGTATTAACCATTGGTATTATCATACAAAAACTAGAGCTTGCAACTCTATCCTTTTATGCCATACCAAAACTATTAAACCAATTTGACTCCCAAGTTCCAAATTAAATAAAAACCATGGCCATCAAGGCCTTTACAAACCATTTAAAACCAACCAAACCAATTTAAGTTCCATTACCTTTTATGTAATGCTAAGATTTCAAGAATAGTCATACTATGTGACAAAATCATTCTCAGGGCACATATGTTTCAAAACCATAACAAAGTAATTTTGGGGGAATCCAAAGTACCTCTAAATCAACATACTATAAACATGTATTCCACAATATCAAAACCATATTAAAAACATGAAAGAGACATCATTAACCATGAGAAACATTATTCAACCATGAACATCCAAAACCCCCAACAATTATTTTAAACCACAACAATATCATGAAAATCATACTTCAAAACACATGCTCTTTATAAAATAACAATGAGGGAAGAGTCATGCCTTAGACACAAAAAAAGATGAAGAGAATCCACCTTTGAAAGCCTTAATTGATTATTTAGAAGAAACCCTAGCCTTTTGCTTGAGAGAGAGTTTGAGTGAGATTTTTAAGAATGTTTGATTGAGAATAATAGGTTAATGAAGCCCCAAAAGGTGTTTTATATCGTGGTATCAAAGGGAGTTACCATGGGAAAATATCTAGAATGCCCCCAACTTAAAACTATAAAATTACTGCAGGTGGTTACGAGTCGACCCTTGACTCGTGACCACAATAATATGATTTATACCATAGAGTCATCACCAAGATAGTAAGTTGGACAGCCATACACTATCCACCATACGACTCCCGAAACTCCACTCTTGATTAGACCATATGACTCGTATGGTCTAGTTGTACCCAAGACAGAACACAAATAGATTAGACACTGGACAATATACGACTCAACCTTACCACTCGTACCCTATCCTTATGGATCTTAGTGAGTAACTTGTACTCAAAGCAAAGTCAAGTCACTAAGTTACTTATTTGATTAAGGGACCGGCCAAACAAACCGTCACCACCCTTAACGACCAATACCACCAAACTATAACCACAACAAAAACCCAACCACCCTTCACTGGCCTCTAAACAACTATGGTCCCCTAACTTATACCTATACCATATGACTCATATGGTGAGTCATTACAAGGACAGTGAGTCCAAAATACAAGAAATTTCCAAGGGCTAAAACCCAGGGTGTTTCATACTAGTATCATGAATATGGGCCAAATAAGACAAACATCCCTTCTCTACCAAATGTTAAGTCTGAAGGAAAGATATAACTCTCTTGGGACTCAAATAAAGCACTCTTTTTGAAGTTATCCTTGGCACACTGGTAAGGCTAAAGTCATTGTTTAAGCATTAAAATCTAGGACAACATGATAAGTAGCTAACCAATCCATACCTAAGATGACATCAAAATCTACCATATGAACGATACTCAGATCTACCCAAGTCTTGCACTCAACAAAAGTCATAGCAAAAGATAGGTACAATTGATCCACCACTAAAGAGTCTTATATGGGGTAGATACATGGATAGGCACATCAAGAGTCTCACAAGAAGAATCAAAACCCAAAAAAAATATTTAGACACATTGGACGATACCTGTGATGACATCATTGGATCTCTCTATCTTTAGCTTGGTAGGTATAGTATAGCACTAATAATGTCCACCATATGACTAAGTGGCCTCGTGACCACCACCACGGGCACTACTACCTCTACCTCTCAAACCCCTAGTAGAACCTCTACCTCTCGCAATTGTTATAGGAGTAACTCTACAAACTCAGTGGGTATAGTCCTTAGCCAAATGACTAATCTTATCACACCCATAGCAAATTCTGGGGCCCAGCTCAATGGAAAAAGGTATGAATAAACTAGGACAACCACCTAAAGCTGCTAAACTAGAAGAACAACTACCCGAAATATACAAGGCTATCTATACTGGTCTACCATGATGCCCACAAAAGCCTCTAAAATCTCTACCTTAAGAAGTGTAACCTCTAAACTTACCTTAACGACATATCTTCTTGGCGCCTCACTTAGATGCTGAAAGAATAAACTCAATCATCTTAGCATGATCTACAATACTCTAAAAAGATGCTCCATACACTACCATCTAAGTCATAGCAAGCTGAAGAGAAATATCAACCCCTTTTATGAACTTTTGAATCTTCTCAGGCTCAGTGGTAATACTAGTATAAGAATATCTAGACAAGGCATAGAAATATTCCTTATACTCTACAAAAGTTATGGATCCCTTCTCAATCTAAGTAAACATATCTCTCATCTAATCGCACAAACTAAAAGGCATAAACCTTTCCAAAAAGGCCTTAGTAAACTAATCCCAAGTAATATCTCACAAACTAAGAGGTCGGTAACTAAGAAATAACCTCTACCACTCTTTGGATATATCTCTCAACTTATAAGTAGTATATACAACCTAATTCGACTTGAGAAAATCAAGGTTATGCAACTTCTTATGACAATCCATTAAAAACTCATAAGCATTCTTGTCTGCAATACCACTAAACCTAGGAGAAACTAAATGAGTGAATCTCTCAAACCTGTTTTGATCCTCAGAAGATATAATAAGACTTGAAATAATATGAGACATAGTAAATCTGGCTAGCTGAGAACCCACCTGAGAAGGTAACATAGAAGATGGTTGAACTCCAGATCTTAGAATACCATACTCATACATAGGCACTGAAGAAGGAATAATACTAAAAGTTTATGGAGTACTATAAGAAGATATCAATATAATGAGAGGATCTATACTCTGGACAAGAGGAATACCATAAATAGTTTTTTTGTCATAGAAAGAGGTACCATACTCATGGCTAGAGAAACACCAGGTGTACTCATAGGATCACCCTCCAAATGGGTCAATAGTAAAATCAACAACCCCTCTAAGACTGGTGTAAATAAATTCTGTAGGGTTAGAGTAGGCCCTATAACTCTGACATGCTTAACCAAAGGCTTAAAGGAAAGTATCCTAGTGTTGTCTCAGGATAAGGTAGATCCTCGTGCCTAACCTCTAGCTAGATCCTAACCAAGAAACATAACTCACCCTCTAGACTAGCTTTCTTTTTAGATAATGGATTTATATCTCTAGTCTCACTGGATCTAGTCTTCACCATTTCACAGAAAAGAGTGAAATATAACTTAAAACACTTTCTATGAAAGATCTGCATGACATAAAATAAAATAAAGAAATTTATCTAAAGATATCTTATAGCCTCTTAAGGATGGATACAAACATCTATGTACCGATCCATGAGACTCTATTAGACACCCTATTCTTACACTAATGAGACCAATAAAAACCTAACTACTATGATATCAATTTGTTATGACCTAAAAAACCAAGGGTCATGATAGCACTTATCTCGACAAGCCTTGATAAGTAATCCTAACATCCAAATAGATATAAAAGGGAAAATCAAGACTAAAAACCCAAGGCAAGGGGTTTTACAGAAAAGTCTAACCATGCAAACATAATGTTAGTAGAAATATAATCAAAATATAAAACCAAATACCAAAACCTGGTGTCACATTGCAAGAACAACTAATGCTACTCAAAGTTAAAATATATATTAGATATCCACAAGTGAACAAACTCTATCTCTAAATACAATAAAATATATGCTATATCTTGTTTTGATGATGATCAGCTGACAATAAAGGACCAGGTCCCTTGGTTTTTGAATTGTTATATTTTGCCTTGATGGTGAACAACTAACAATAAGCGACCAGGTCCCTGGGTTTTTATGAATCCAGTACATCTGTCACTATCCTGTGCAATTTTGTCTTCTAGTGTAACAAACTACATAGGTGAGCTTGTACCCAGCAGAACACCTGGCCCAATTATATTTCTACCCTAATCATTATTTCTTTATAAAAGGAAAAAAATGTTTCTCTATTGGTAAGTTTTTGTAAAATCAAAATAGAGGAGAGGGAAATAGGCAAAAAATCAACTTTACAATGTTGCTCTAGTTCTTAATTTCCTTATGTACTAAAAGAGTGAGTGTTCTTGAGTCAAGTCATGTTTTATAATTGAATTACTCATGTTATAAGAGTAATGCCTTCTTTCTCTTCTTTAGAGTGCTTAGGTAGAGTTACCTGAGTTTGATATTAGTTAGAGTTAATCAATATCAAGGTGAGTTCTTGGCTGAGTTGTCAAGGTAGTTTTTTAATAGAGTTGTTACCAACTAGCTGAGCCTATATTAGATTCAAATCGAGACTGTAATGAAGTGTTTAATTATAGTGGATTGTTGAGAACTTGTGAGGGAAAGTCGTGGTTTTTCTCCCTTAAGTAAGGAGGTTTCTACATTAAATTAATATGTTCTTTACTTTCCTATAAGATTTTAGTCTCCCAGTGCTTTACTATTTTACTGCCTGTGTCTAATTCTAAGGGATCTGGTCCCATATAGTGTGGTGCAACTCCCTTATGTTCCAATAATTGATATCAGATCTAGAACACTCTAAAAGGTTAAAACATAGAGTGATTTGGTTATCATGGCTACTTTACCTAATCTAGAAAAAAAGGCAATCTACCACTACACCACCTAGATTTAATGGGCAGTTCCATAAGGATGTATGACTTTATTATGGCTGAGGATAGTGAGCTGATGGATGTAATATTAGATGGTCGTCATGTGCTAGTTAGAGAGGTCAAAGAAAGAGATATTACTAGAATGGTTGTTAAAAGTAGGAGAGAGTATGATGATAAAGATAGAAGGAAAGTTGAGAATAATTATAAGGCTAAGAAACTGCTAGTTTGTGGCATAGGGCCTGAAAAATACAACAACATTTCTATATATGAAAATGCTAAAGAAATTTAGGATTACTTGAAGACTTCCCATGAAGGAACCACTGATGTAAAGGACTCAAAAGTGGATATGCTGACTACTCAATATGAAACCTTTACCATGAAAGAAGGAGAAACTAACCAAGAGATACATACAAGATTTATTTCAATCTCAAATGAGTTGCATTGCTTAGGAGAAGTAATTCCTTTGTACAAACAAGTGAGAAAAATTTTGGGGGTCCTTCCTAAATCTAGGGAAAACAAAGTGGATGTTATCACTGAGGAAAGAAACCTAAAAACTCTCACAATGGATTAACTTATTGGTAATTTAAAGACTCATGAGTTTAAGAAGCAGCAAGGACAAGAAAAGAAGGAAGAAAAAAGAGAAATCTTTGGCTCTGAAGGCTAAAAAATCTAATTCAAATGAAAAAGATACAAATGTTTCCTATTTGGCAAAAATAATTGTTTGAGCAATGAAGAAAAGTGGTCAGTTTTAAAGAAGAGGAAGTAGCAGCAAAATATTAGGCATTGTAGAGGTAACAAATATGGAAGTCCTAAGCATTTCATAAGGACTATCCAATGCACAAAATGGACTATTAAGAATATCTCAAGATTGGAGGTGACAAAGAAAAGAATAGGGACCAAGTCCATGTAAAATCAAGAAGAAAGGTTACAACTAATTTTGCAGTTAAGCAGGACTTAGCTGTCTAGGGGTATTCTTCTAGTAAATATAAGGAAAATGAAATGTATGAAGATGTTTCCATGCTGGTAATGGAGGATGTGAAAGTGACTACTGGTTCCTTATTTTCTCTCATGGAAAATATTGAAGATGAAGAAAATAAGGTAACTCTTTCTGACATTTAAGAAAACTGAGAAATCTACTCCACTAGAAAGATAAAAAAGCTTGCTAATGAGTTGATTGATTCTATGCATAAATCAATTTCTTAGAAAAATTCTCTAGAAGAAAAGGTAGAAAATTAGGAGCTTGAATTAATTGCTTTAACTCTCTAGATACCTAAAACTAAGAAACGGGTTACTAAGTTAAAATCTGAAAATATGAGTCTAGTGAGTCAACTGGAGAAAGTAAATGATACTGATGATAAAGGGAAGAAAAATGCACCAGCAGAGAAAGTAGAGAATCAGGAGCTTGAATTAATTGATTTAACTCTCCAGATATAAATAGGTTGATAAGTTAAAATCTAAAAATCTGAGTTTGGTAAGTCAAATAAAGAAAGTAAATGATGTTGATGACAATGGGAAGAAAGAATCTTTAAGGCTTTAAATTGAGTTTGAAGAAACATTGAGGGATTCTCAAAAGCATCTCATGATTGCACTCCATAAGAATGAGGAGTTAGAAAGGGACCTAGTCCTTCTAAGAGAAGAACTTAATAAATCTCTACAAAGGACCATATCCCCATTGATCATTTCTAAATTTAACTGGTCAAGGAGTAAACAATGGTAAAGGTCTTGTATATCAGTATAAAACCCAATCCATTGGGTCTTAATGCAAGGTTGTTCAAGATATTAGAAACAACGTCCACAAATATCTATGCACTCGTTGTGAAAGAGATGGTCACATAAAGTAAAAATGTCAAAGTTGGATTAGAGTTAGAATAAACAGTGTTAGATAAATCCAGCAAGGGAATACCTATTCTAAGGGTTCCAAACCTTTGAAGAATATGAAGAATCTCTCATTACCTACATGGGCTAAGCAAGAGTTGATCACACCCTAATCTTCCTATTAGGATCTAAAACTTAAGTGGGTTCCCAAATCTAACAAATGACTTTGATTATAGGAGGGAGAAAGGGATTGTAGTCAGAACTAGTTCATTCAAAACATATGACTGGAAGTTCTAACTGTATCTCTCTCTCAAGAAACTTTAAGGTGGAGGTACCTCATTTGGAAAAGTAAATAAGGTCAAATTTTCATCTAATGGAAGTACTGTGTCAAACTTGAAGTCTGGAAGAGTTATTCTCAAAGTCAAGAAGATCAAAAATTTGTTGGGATATGTTAAATAGTTGATTTCAAAGGACCTAGTCTGTGGAATGCCAAAACTTAAATTTCCAGACAACAAGTCCAAAGTAGAGGAGAAAAGAAGTGTGTGGTTGTCATTGTGGATGATTTCTCCAGGTTTACTTGAAAATGTTCTTTAGAACCAAGGATGAAATCTATGAGGCTCTGGTTACTTCTTCCAAGAAATTTTTAAATAAAGTTAAATTGTATTAATGTTGAATTCAACTTTGATTATGGAACAAAATCTGAGGACTCTATATGTTGAAGAGAATGTCCATATGGTCCTTAATAAGTCAGGAAAGATAATGAATCAGAGTGATGATGAAAATTCTAACATTGAAGAACTCATTCCTATTCAAAGGAATAATATTGATAAAGATGATGGTCAAGGACAAATTGATGTAGAAGGGAATAATAAAAGTGGTGGTGATCGAAGATCTTAGTCACAAACCTTTGATCCAGTTGAAAGAATATCGAGAAGAGTCCAGTCAAGTTCTTTAGGGACCTGGTCCTAGTAAAACATATCTCAGAAGGTCAAACTGGAAGCATAGATCTTCTCACCCCTTGACATTTTAACTTCACCTTTGGATACTAGAGTCCAAATAAGAGCTTAAGTCAGAAATTCCATGGGTTTCTCAGTATTCTTGTCCCAATATGAACTCAAAAATATGAAAAAGTTTTTGAATTATGCTGACTGGTTAAATGCAATACAAAAGAAACCTTGGAAATTTAAAGAAGGTTAAATGTGAGAGCTAGTCCCCAAATCTATAGATAGAACAATTCTGGAATAAAGTGATGTATTGTAAAAAACAAGTTGAAGCTGGGATTGATCAAATTAACCTGAACTACTAAATGAATTAGTTTCTCTTCCTAAAATTGGCTATGATCAAGAGAAAGGTATCCTGGGTAAAGTAGGTACATATTAGTCTAACTCAGTACTATACCTTTGCAGGTATACACCTTAGGATAATTTTGGAGGAAAACAGTTGAGGCAAATACAAATGGAGAATTCACTCAAAAAAGAGAGGGACCTGGTCCCATCTCTCAGGTTAGTACCAAAATAAAGTTCTTTAAAAATTAATAAAAGTTTTATTAAAAACCACATGTCTTTCCTTATATGAACAAAAGCCATAAATTCTTAGTAAGGTGAAGAGTCACACTGACAGTGACCAAGCACACACACAAAAGTATGTGGTCTCCCAAGTAGTAAAGTGTCCTTCAAGAAAGCCGAATATCAATCCCATTGGGACTTGTGTCGACAACTATCCAATTCTAGTTTAACAATTGAGTAAAGCAACCAAAAAGAGTGTTGAATAATTGTAAAATAAAATAAAGTAAAAAATGCGTTATATAAAAGTATTGGGACAGTCAATGGAGTAAAGCCTAGGGTTAAATAACTTCAAACAATCATACTATGTTAGTGAATTTCATTCGTTAACTTGCTTATCTTTGTTGTTGATTCATAGGGTTAATTGCATGATCATGGTCTCTTGACCTCTAATCTTTTACCTAATATGGACATTACAACTATATTTTTGAGCGGGGATGTAATAATATAATTAATTTATTAAAAAGATCATCCTATGTTGAATCAAATAAGGTTCCTAAGTAGATCCCTGTCCTAGGTGCTAAGTTCAATTCTTTATTTTATAAAAGAATAAAAACCCAAACTTTGTTTATTCCCATGTTCTATCTCCCTATTCCCTCTCCCGAGATCACAAGGTCGACAATATATGTATTTTACGGGTAATCAATTCATAAAATAACTAAAAAAAGAATAGACAAATAACCAAATGTTATAAGCAAAATTAATCGAAATTAATCCAAAACAATAGTGCTCATGTTCTTTGCTTTAACCCTGAAAAGAAGGTTTTTAGACTCTAATACTCATAATCATGATCTAAGAAATTGAATACATGTTATGAATAATTAATAGCTAATAAAATAATATAAACCTAATAAAACCATGTACCAGCTCCTCTAATTTCGTCCAAAGTTGTAAGCGCCGTTCCAGGTGTCCTCCAACTGTCACCCCCAGAATTGTCCCCCCCAGAATTGTCTTTGCCTAACTCTCCCTATATATTATATTCATCATAATCCTTGTAGGATTAAAAATAAATAAAGATCCCCCCAGAAAACTTGAATTGCTTACCATAAATTGTAATCATAATGGGACAGGTTAAAATTGTGATGGCAAAGAATGGAGTGGTGGGAATCAAGCATGCGTCGCACAGTGTATTGCACCAAAATGGAGTGTGAAACGCACACATGGCTGCACCAAAATGACGTGTGCATCGCATGCATCTACTGGAATTTAATATCAAAATAATTTCTAAGTTAAGGGATCACTGAAATGGAGGGTGCGACACACGCTCTTAGTTGCGCGTACCCATTGGAAGTTGCGTCCATAATTTTGATTCAGTCTTTATCATCCCATCTTTCATCCTTGTATCGTGGTGTATTTTCCGTGGATTTCCAGAATTTATATCAACAATATATGACCATATTCAGATCACAAAGATTCCTACAACATCACACACCATGAATTAGAGATCATAACAACACAATATTCTCAATGATGAATCAAAACAAGAGCTAAGACTAGGCTAATTCGTAATGATCTTACACTTTATGTTTTGAGTCTTTACATATTCAAATTAAACTTTGTACCTTACAAATAAGTTATTTCACTCATAATTACACAATTAAATCATTTGAAATAAATTAAAAATATTAGAATCCCACGAAGCTAACTAGGCACGCACATAGCTCAACCTAGTAAAACTAATTTTCTTGATTAAACTCTAAATGACTCAATTAAATACTAAATTTAGGAAAACACTTGGAGCCTTGTAATCACATATTTGGACACTCAAATGCTTATTTATATCAATATTAACATGTTAAGCATACGAATTGCTCTCAAATAAAGGCTAAATTAGCTAGAATTGTAATGCTAAAGTATATAAATACACCCAACATCACTACCCCACACTTAAAGCCTTGCTCATCCTCGAGCAACTCTTTACTCTAAGCATCATAAGTTATGGACACTCTACACACCTAATACATGCAAGAAACTCAAGCTAGTACTAAAATGACAACACAGAATGCAAGTTTCTACATAAAGCTCGTTATTTACACTGTTGATAACTCATGAACACTACTCCAAAACATCCTAGCCTCAAGAATTAACTCACCCAGTTAACAAACTCATGCTTATCATTCAATCAAGGACATCATACAAATCACCCATATTCATCAAATATGTGCCCCTCACAACAAGAGAATTACCCATAATCTCTCAAAATAATGCAATTTTTAGCATAATGGGTACAAGAATCAAATTACAGTTACGCTCACAACGACTTCACAAATTACACACAATGAACTATAGGACTGCCTTTAGTGTAGTTCTCCTCTAATATTGACATGATGAACATAAGATCAAATAGGTCTTTTCCGGGTTGTAATGGAGGCTAAGGGATGGGTAGGAACTATTTTGGACAAGAATAGTGACTAACCTCTCTAAGAGCTTTAATACACTACATTATACATTTATAACCAATCTCCAACAACTAAATTACACTTTTTCATCCACCCATATCTTTTGTGTTTGCCCCATCTCTTTTAAGCATTTTCACAAACACATGGTGGACGTATTATTTACTACCAGAAAAATTAATTTTTCTCTTTTTTCAAAGTCATGTCAATATTTCAATCATAAATTATATCACGCCCATCCACCACACATCAATTATCAACACCAATAACTATTACCTTGGGGCATCAATTTCACCTTTTTCTTCTTATTTCTCAAACTCATTACTCATTCAATTTTTTATTAAAGCACTTAGGAGATTTTTGGATCAAATTATGGTCTATCAAAGTAGGGTATTAGGCTACATATGAGGCTACCAAAGAATATAAGCTAAAGGCTCAATGGGGTTAACTAGGATTATGCACAAATGTAGGTCAAAAAGAAGGTATAAAACTAGGCTATCAAAGAAATGCCTAAATCATCTCCCAAACTCACTTTTTTTATTTCGCTTCACACACACACACCGGGCAAGTTGTAGACATCACATGCAGCAAGGGATATACAAAAATCTCACAGTCACATGACACATGCTCAACTCAATAGGATCATCATTGACTCCCTACCAAGAAATAACATGAGTTCAAATTTAAGCCACAAGTACAAAAGTCACAAAAATAAGCCTAAGAGTCTTAAAAGTAGAAATTCACTCATTCAACATGCTTTTACCAACAAACCCACTTGCATTATGCTATAAAAAATAGGACCAACTCAAATATCTTACACAATTTTTTTTTTTAAATTGAGTCAATAATTGGGAATTTCTCCACCCCACACTTAAAAATCAACTTTTTCCCTAAAGTTTACTTAAAAGTAAGAGATAGAAATACTCCCTGAGGCCTCTAGGCCTAGCTAGTAGCATCTTTTTTGTATAAAAAGGATTTAGGGGACCCCACACTCAGTTTTTGCCATTCTCCTAAGCTTAGGTTTCCGGTACTCAGACTTCCCATTAACCTGTGACTCAACCTAAAACAAAAACTACGTGAAGTAAAAACTAAAAATACTAAAAATAAAAAATTCCTTGCTTGGGTTACCTCCCAAGAAGCGCCTAATTAGTGTCGCGGCATAACCCATAGAACTTTTTCCTCCCTATTTGCTCCACCTTGAGGATATGAATTTCACCCTCAATTTCGCATCCATCTTTTTGCCTTGCTCATAGGGTGGTCGTACAAAGATTAAGGAATAGAGTAATGGAATATGCATGGTAAACCACTCAGCCTTGAAGTGAGGTGTGTTTTTATATTACTTATCTGGTGTAAAATCAAGAATATAGGATTCTTGTTCCTTATCTTCACACTCTTCTACTATTTTAAATGATTTCATAGATAAGATATCATCTAAACATAATGTAGAAAAGTGCTTTGAGTGAGGACCAACTAATCCCATGTCTATTTTTACACAATCCTCAACACCCTCACTTTTATTCACCTTCTCAATTTCAGTCTCAAAAGAAAGATAAGAACTAAATGGCTGCAATTCATATTGTGGTGATAGTATCTCCTTAACCTGTTCAACAATTTCAGTTTTTAAGTACTCAGACTTCCTTAAAGTTTTAGTAACTTTGTCTTCAACAGATTGGGAAGTCAACTCTGTATCTACCTCCTTAGTTTTCTTCGGAGGTTCTTCATTGAGCTCTATACCATTCTTCAAAGTGATTGTAATTACTTGTTCATTGTCAATTAACAAATCACCTTGAGGTCTGATATTATGTACCTGTTGCACTTTCCCTATCAGCGTCACTAAGTCCTTCACAAAAATTTGCTAATGCTCTAAACTGGCCCTATAACTCTTTATATCTACTGACATCTATGCTTGATAAGCTAGAATATGTTTTAGCATCTCTTTCAAATTGCTCGTATGAATCGAGGCCTGGTAATTTTGAACCTGCGGCTGCTGATTGTAGGCATTAACATAGTATTACATTTGATCATATCCCACAAATATTACTAAATCAGGATTGACAACACACATATCTTCAGAATAATCACTATTGCCACAAACCATACACCATATAGAATTGATATCACTTACAAACCATCTAACCCTGGTGGCCATGTCAAGAAGTGTGAGAAAAAGAAAAAATAAAAGAAACTAAACAGAAATCTAACAAAATCTAAACTATTTACAACTTAGTATAGTAAAAAAAATAAACAGTTGCCAAATTTCAAGTCCCCGGCAACGACATCAAAAACTTGATATCGCCTAAGAGCACATGCAAGTGTACGTGATCTCCCAAGTAGTAAAGTGGCCTTTAAAAAAGCAGAATATCAATCCCAAAGGAATTAGTGTCGACAAATATCCAATTCTAGTTAAACAATTGAGCTAAAGTAACCAAAAAGATTGTTGAATAATTGTAAACTAAAATAAACAATACGTTAAATAAAAGTATTGGGAAAGTCAATGGACTAAAGATCAGGGTTAACGCACTTCAAAAAATCATTCTAAGTTATTGAATTTCATTCTTTAACTTGCTTATCTTGGTTGTTGATTCGTAGGGTTAATTGCATGATCATGGTCTCCCGACCTCTAATCTTTTACCTAATATGGACATTACAACTACATCATTGAGCGGGGTTGTAATAATCCAATTAAGTTATTAAATCTATAATCCTACATTGAATTAAGTAAGGCTCCTAAGTACATCCCTATACTTGGTGCTAAGTTCAATTCTTTATTTTATAAAAGAATAAAAGCCCAAACTTTTTTATTCTCATGTTCTATGTCCTTATTCCCTCTCCTGAGATCACAAGGTCGATAATATATGTATTTTATGGGTGATCAATCCATAAAATAATTAAAACAAGAACAAACAAACAACCAAATATAATAAGAAAAATTAATCAAAATTAATCCAATACAATAGTACTTATGTTCTTTGCTTTAACCCCAGAAAGAGAGTTTTTAGCCACTAATACTCATAATCACGATCGAAGAAATTGAATACATGTTATGAATAATTAATAACTAAATAAATAATAAAAACCTAATAAAATCATGTAGAAGCCCCGTCCCTCCAATTTCATCCAAAGTTTTAAGCACTATTCCAGGTGTCCTCCAATTGTTACCCCCAGAATTGTCCTTGCCTAACTCTCTCTATATATTATATTCATCATAATCCTTATAGAATTAAAAATATATAAAGATCCCCCTAGCAAACTTGAATTGCATGCCATAAATTATAATTATAATGGGAAAGGTTAAAGCAGTGTCATCAAAGATTGGAGTGGTGGGAATCAAGCATGCGTTGCACGGTGTATTACACCAAAATGGAGGGTGCGGCACAAGCATGGTTGCACTGAAATGATGCATGCATCGCACACAAATCTCATCCAGCTACTGAATTGAATATCAAAATAATTTCTAAGTTAAGGATCACTGAAATAGAGGTTGCGACACATTCTCTTCATCGTGCTCACCCACTGGAAGTTGCGTCCATAATTTTGATTCAGTCTTTATCGTCCCATCTTTCATCCTTGTATCATGGTATATTTTCATGGATTTCCAGCCTTTATATCATCAATATACCATCATATTCAGATCATAAAGCTTTCTAAAACATCACACACCACGAATTAGAGATCATAACAACACAATATTCTTAACGATGAATCAAAACAAGAGCTAAGACTAGGCTAATTTGCATTGATCTTCAACTTTATGTTTCGACTCTTGACTGATTCAAATTAAACTTTGTACCTTACAAAAAAGTTATTCAACTTATAATTACACATTTAAATCATTTGGAACAAATTAAACACATTAGATTCCTTCAAAGCCAACCAGACACACACCTAGCTCAAGCTAGTAAAACTAGCTTTCTCGATTTAACTCTAAATTACTCAATTAAATACCAAATTGTTTGGAAAACACTTAAAAAATTGTAATCACATCCTCGGACACTCAAATGCTTATTTATATCAATATTAACACGTTAAGCATACGAATTGCTCTCAAAACAAGGCTAAATCAGCTAGAATTATGACGTTAAAGTGTATAAATACACCCAACGTCACACACCTATTATAACTAGGCATGTCACTTTATTCAAAAGAAAACCTTTTAAATGTCAAACGATCACCTTCACTAATTACAAAATAAAATATTTTTACTTCACTATTCTCCAAAGAAATTCAAATCATCTTTCTCAATAATCTATCATCACTACTAGAAGACATCCCCACTACCTTAACTCTCATTAAAGTCCCAAGAGTAGATAAAGCCCCAGAAAATCAATATGAACAATCCCTAATTGAATACCCTAATCCTTTAACACCTAGAACCACAGAAGAAGTTACATTAAGTTCTCAATGAGAACTTGTGTAAACTTTACCTACTGAATCTTCTTTAGAAATTCAAGAACCCCTAACTGAGTATGTCCCCGTTGAAACTTCCTCAACCATTAAAATGTTTGTTGTGTCTACCATGATAGAGGATCTGAATCTAGGTTTTGGTTCACTGATTGAGCAAGAATTCTCTCAAACCAAAGTTTCTCTTTCCTCAGCAAAACTAAAATTACCTGAAGACTCTCAAATATATATTTTTTCTAAAGAACCAAAAAAGTCAGAACTCTTAGAAACCGTACAAGTACCTAGTTCTCCCACTCCCTCAGAGTCAATCCCTAATTTTGCTCAACTATGTGATGAATAAATACCAGTGAAGAGGTCTGATTTGTCCACAAATGTAAATGACATAGCTGAAAATTTACCTCTTCTTACATATGATCACAAGGAAAGTTTTGTTAGTACAAAAGAGCAAAAAATAGATTAAAAGGATGAGGTGAGAAAGGATAGAGAAATTGTGCTACCTACAAATGAGGAGGATGAGAATGAACTACCTCTGAGGTGGTCTATGAAGAGACAAAGGGGAAGCAAAGGTAAATAAAAAGTGGATGATACTGGAGTGAAGGTTGGTAGATCATATTATACTAGAGGATCTAAAAATAATATGTTAGTAAATTCTATGAAAGCTAGCAAGTCTTCTACTACTAAGAAAAGAATACCAGAGAAAGTTGTTGTAGTGGAGAAGAAAAATGTTGAAGTTTTATAGGTTATAGAGGATGAGGACATTGATCCTCATGTTGCCACTGTAACTGAGAAAAGAAGACAAGAAATTCATGAGTTAGGAACGACCAGGTCCTGCAGTTCAAAGTCTAGTAGCCTTGTAGAAAGCAAAAAAAAACTTATTGTTGTTAAAAAGAAGAGAGTATCATAGGAACCTGGTCATAAGAAAAGAATATCTATTGAAAAAAAATAAGAAGTGATTCCAAAATAAGAAGAAATAAGGAAGAAAAGAAGGATGGTCCTAGAGAAAAACTGAAGGAAATTTTAAAAACTCAGAAAGTATTGTCTGGAAGAGTGTTTGATCACAAGATTTATAAGAAACCTGGCATTATTGAATTTTTGTAATATGTCAAACATCAGGGATGGTTACAACTACTAGAGAAACCAACTACCATGGTTTTTGAAGAAAAGTAAGAGAATTCTATTTTACAATGGATTTCTCAGATGATGGGTTGCACTTGACTGCTCAAGTGCAAGGAAAGGAAATGAAGCTAGATAAAGAAGCACTAGGAATAATTTTTGGTATGTAGAATATAGGAGTGAGGACTATTATCAAACTACAGGCCTCAACCGAGTTCATGATTGACGCCTCAAAGGTGGGAGGGACATCAATAGATGGTGTGAGAAAGAAACTTCTCATAAGTGAGTTCTAATTAGTATTTGAATTTGTGAACAAGGTCTTTTTTCCCAGGTCATAGAAAAAGACCATTGCATTTTCTATTTATTTGTTCCTGATAGAATATCTGAGAAAATTTAAGTTGATAAGTCTGCCTACTCTAATGTTAGAACATATGCACAAGGTTATCTATAAGAAGGAAGAAAGATATGGGATTCCTTATAGTTACTTCTTGAACAAGGTATTTAGATACTTTGGAGTAGTTGGGACTAAAGGAACACCTGTATTTGTCAAACAAAAGTTCAACCTAACAATATTGATGAAAAATGAATGCATAGAAGAAAAAGTGGGAACTGTGTCCCAAGTATCAGAACTTTTGGCTGCTCAGGAACATTTAAGAAAGGAAATAGATGAGATGAGGAATAATTTAGATTCTAAGGATGTTGAGATATTGCACTTAAAGATGCAGAATAAGAAGATATCCTTACAAGGACCTAGTGCCTCTGAGGAACATGCAATAGAAAATGCAAAGCTCTAGGTTAAGATTTTAGAACTTAATGGTGAGGTTCAAGGGATGAATGCAAAAGTGAATACCCTCAATAAATAGTTGTTGTATGCTTATGCTATTGAGGTTTCTAGAATGGAGTTGTTTCTAAAATCCTTCTCCCCTAAGCCCTCTTACTTGAGTCATATTATCCTTGTGTCAGTTTGTCATCCATGTATCTATTTCTAGTTTTTATTTCTATTGTGGTTTTTTAAAGGTAGTTTTTTTTTTGTGTTTATCGGTATATTGTAATAGTGATGATCTCCCTTAATAATGAATGAATTCATGGTTGTGTGTTTTATCTATTTTCTCTTTATTTTCAAAAAAAGAGATTATTCTTTATGTTTGTGTTGCCCCAGTGGCCATGAGTTAACTAGCTTATGCTTATTTTACTATTAGTTTACTGTTATCACTTTTCAATGATGCCAAAAGGGTGAATATTGGATGCATGTGGTAGGGACCATATCTATGGAGGCATATGTGTTGAATGACCTATTAACAGGGGGAAGAACAATTGTGAAGCACGAAGGTAGAATGATAAGGGGAAGCACTATGATAGGTGGAACAATATGTAAATTGACATGGGAACATTGAAACATAGTGAATAAGTTGAGATATTTATGTC
Source organism: Capsicum annuum (assembly GCF_002878395.1). Classification (NCBI taxonomy): domain Eukaryota; kingdom Viridiplantae; phylum Streptophyta; class Magnoliopsida; order Solanales; family Solanaceae; genus Capsicum; species Capsicum annuum. Next base: position 85,661,464 of record NC_061111.1, read on the forward strand.
AATTAACAACAAAGGACCATGTCCCTAAGTTGCATGACATATTGACAGGGGGCAGCAAGGTGCATAGTGATAGGGGAACATTCATCGATAGTAGTGGTGATCACTCTGATTAAATGTAATGAATGAACATTGATGCTCAAAGTCTATGGTTGGTTTGTCGTATCTAAAAGGGGGAAAATTCCTATATCTTGTTTCGATGATGATCAGCTAACAACAAGGGACCACGTCCTTGGGACTTTGAATTTCTATATCTTGTATTAAAGGTGATCAACTGAAAATAAGGGTCCACATCACTGAGTCTTCATGAATCCATTACAACTATCACTATCGTGCGTAGTTTTGTTTTCTAATGTAACATACTGCGCATGTAAGCTTGTACCCATCAAGACACCTGGACTAATTAGATTTCTACCCTAATCATTGTTCCACTATAAAAGGATAATAATACTTCTCGATTGGTAAGTTTTTGCAAAATCAAAATAGAGGAGATAGAAATAGTCAAAAACTCAACTTTACAATATTTCTTCACTTCTTAATTTCTTCATGTAGTAAAAGAGTAAGTTTTATCAAGTCAAGTCATGGTCTATATCTTAATTACTCTTCTTATAAGAGTAATGACTTGTTTATGTTCTTAAGAGTTATTAGGTAGAGTTACCCGAGTTTGATATTGGTTAGAGATAATCAATATCAAGGTGAGTTATTGGCAAAGTCATCAAGGTAGGTTTGTAATAGGGTTGTTACAAACTAGATGAGCTAAGAGTTAGGTGCAAATTGAGTTTGTAATCAAGCGTTTGATTATAGTAGATTTTTGAGGGCTTGTGAGGGGAAATCATGGTTTTTTCTCCCTTGAGCGAGGAGGTTATTTATACTCCATAGTGTTGCTATCTTAGCTTATTTAGCCATGTTGAGAGGGAAATTCTTGTTATTTATGTGTTAAGAATGATATAAATGAGCAGATAAGTGTTTAAGTATGTGATTACAATGTTTAAAGGTGTTTCAAACAAGTTTGGGTTTAAAAGGATTATTTAGAGTCTAGATGAGAAAACTAGTTTTACTAGCTTAAGCTAGGTGTTGTTCTAGTTGATCTCAATGGATTCTAATGTGTTAAATGAGTTCCAAATGTTTTGAATGTGTAATTTTATATGGAACAACTTGTTTTTAATGTGCAATGTTCAATTGGAATTAAGTCTAGAGTTAGAACAATAAGTTGAAGATCAATGTGAACTAGCCTAGTCTTAGGTCGTGTTTTTGATTCATCATTATGGATGGTGTCCTTGTGAGCTATAATATTTAGTTTTTGATCTTGTAGAATGATTGGTGAGTTTATTATGGTGATATAATGATGAAATACAAGCTGTAAACCAAAGGAAAACAATACCGAAAGGCAAGGGATGTTAAAGGGAAGCAAAAGACAGTCGAATTTTGAGAGGCAAATTCCAGAGAGCCCATGCATTTGGTGCATGCCATGGAGGTATTCCTAAGAGATTTGAAATAACCCATGGACCTCTTTTTTCCCTAAATGCACCACTATACGTTGATCTTTTCATGCGAACTGCACCACAATGCACCAAATATTCCCAACACGACTTGGAGACTACTACTATATATAGGACAACTTGTACACATTATAATTACTGTTGGATGTATTTGGGAGACTGATGAGGTTTATTCACACGTTTTTAGGGTTTATTCTTATTTACTTTATCTTTTTAATAGATTTGATTATGTATTCATGTAGCATAGTTATGTTGATTAGTGGCTAAACGCCCCCTTTCTGGGGTTAAAGCCAAGAACATGACTGCTATCATTTTGAATTGATTTTGTTTCATTTACGTATCATATTTGGTTGTTTTTATCCTTATTTTAACTATTTTAAGGATCCATGGCCCTTAGAATATATTCTATGTTGACCTTGTGATCTCGAGAGGGGGAATTGGAAGATAGAACGTAGGAATAAACAAAGTAAGGTTCTTATTCTTTTATGAAATAAAAAAATTTGAATTAGCATCTAGGACAAGGATGTACCTAGAACCCTTGTTTGGTTCATATGTAGGATGATATATTGAAGAACTTAATTAGATTATTACATCCCTACTCAACGATGTAGTTGTAATGTCCAAGTTAAGTAAAAGATTAGAGGTCAGGAGACTATGGTCATGCAAGAAACCCTACAAATCAACAACCAAGATAAGTGAGCTAATAAATGACATTCAATAATGTCTTATGATTTTTCGAAGTGCTTTAACCCTGGGCTTTACTCTATTGATTGTCTTAAGTCTTTATTTTATGAATTATTTACTTTACTTTAGTTTCCAAAGTTCAAACTCTTTTTGATTACTTATTCATCAATTTAATCTCGATTGTGAACTAGAATTGGATAGTTGTTGGAGCTAGTCCCTGTGGGATCGATATTCAATTTTCATTAAGGCCACTATATTACTTGGTAGACCACTTACACTTGCGTGTGCTCTTGGGCGCTGTCATGTTTTTGGCGCTGTTGCCAAGGACTTGTAAATGGGTAACTATCTTATTTTTAGTTTTTCTATATTGAGTTTTACATAGTTTAGTTTGTTTTAGTTTTTATTAATTTCTTTTATTTTCCTTATTACACTTCTTGACATGGTATCCTGGGATAGATAGTTTTTGAGGGATGATGATTCTTGTCATTTTTGTGGAGGACCCTACCACAAGGTTTTTTTTCTAGATTTTGATGAAAGCATTTGGAGAGGACCTGCTTGTTTTGGACCTATGCAATAGACCATAAGTTGGTGTGTGGTTTATGGAAATATGTATCACTTTGCAGATATATGTGGATCTAATCCTTATTTAGTCATGTTTGAGGGCAATGCTCAAAATACAACTAAGGAGGTAGATGCAGAGTTGACTCCCCAACCGGTCGTAGATAAAGTTGTTGATAATTTAAAAAAGTCAGAGTACTCGGAAACTAAAGTTGTTGAACATGTTAAGGAGATACTACAACTACCATGAACAAATATGCTATGAAAAGAAAAATATAAGGAGGATACTAGCCAATTTGTGGAACAAAAACAAGAATCGCAGCCACTCAACTTTCATCTTTCTTTTGAGACTTCAATAGAGAAGGTGAATATGAGTGAGGGTATTGTAGATAGTGCTAATTTAAAAGTGGGAGTGGTTGGGCCTCATTCAAAGCACTTTTCCATATTATGTTTAAATGTTGTCTTGTCTATGGAATTATTTGAAATAGTAGAACAGTGTGAAGATAAGGAACAAGAATCCTATATTTTTAATTTTGAATAAGCATAAAAACACCTAACTTTAAGGACAAGTGGGCTACCATGCACATTCTATTACTCGGTTTCTGTATCTTTGTACCACTACCCTATGAGCAAAGCAAAAAGCTAGATGCAAAATTGGGGATACAATTCATATCCTCAATGTGGATAAAAGGCATGATTGGGTCGTGCTGCGACACTAAATCAGGAGCCTCATGGGAGGAAACCTAAGTTAAGTTAAGGTATGTTTTATTTTTAGTATTTTCAGTTTTTACTTCACATATTTTTTGTTTTTGTTGAGTAATAGTTTGATGGGAGGTCTGAGTACCAAAAAACCTGAGCTAAGAAGCATGGCGAAGACTAAGTGTAGGGTCCCTGAACCCTCTTAATGTGTAAATATGCTACTAGCTAGGCCTAGAAGCCTCAGGGAGTATTTCTATCTCTACCTTTTAAGTATACTTTGGGGACAGAGTAGATTTTTAAGTGTGGCGTGGGGAAATTCCTAGTTTTAGGAGTAATTTTAAAATTTTGTGTTAGGAATAAATAAGATATTATTGTTGATGCTATATTTGACTACATGATGCAAGTATTTTGATTGTAAGAGAATGTTGATTATGTGAATTACTACTTTTAAGACTCTTAGGCTCATGATTATAACTCTTGTACTTGTTGGCTTTATTGGAATTCATGCTATTGTTTAGTTAAGAGTCTATGATGATCCTACTTGAGTCGAGCATGTGCCATGTGTGCATAAGGTTATTTGTATATTCCTTATTGTATGTGATGTCTATAACTTTCCTGGTGTGCATACAAAGAGAAATAAAGAGTATGGGTTTAGGAGATGATATAGGCATTTCCTTGATAGCCATGTTTTATACCTTTTTTTTACCTACCCTTGTGCATAATTTGAGTAAGGCCCATTGAGCCTTTAGCTTTTTCTTTGGCAGGCTCATGTGTAGCTTAATCTCTTCTTTGATAGATATGAATTTGATCCAAATGCTCCTAAGCACTTTAGTGTAAAATTAATTGAGTAAGGAGTTTGAAAATTAAAAAGAAAAAAAACTGTGAAGGTGATTCCCCAAAGTAATAGCTATTAGTATCTAAAAATTGTTGTATTGTGGTTGGGAGTTAAGAAATTTTTTCTTAAGAAGTTCCTATTTTTAGCCCAATTGTGTTACAAATGAACCTATTTTGGCCCTGGTCCTTCTTGGACATTGTGCACCTCAACTAAGGGAAGTCATTTATGTTATGGGTGGATATCATAGGGGTGTGTAGCATAAAGTGGGTGTGAAAAAGGATAAAATTGAAAGATATGTACTTAGCGTACTCCCACCATAGTGTTTGTGAATGAGCTTAATGAGATGGGGCCAAACAAAAGATTTGGGTAGACAAAAGTGGTATAAGTTGGTTGTTAGAGATTGAGGTGTGAAAGTGTGATATATTAAAACTTTTAGGAAAAATAGTCACTATTCTTGTGCAAAATGGTTACTACCCATACTTTAGCCTACATTACAACCATTAAAGATCTATTTGATCCTACGCTTCATCATTTTGATATTAGTAGAGTACTACACTAAGGGCACGCTTATGGTTGATTTTGTGTAACTTGTAAAGTCCTTGTGAGAGTGAGCGCAATTTGATTCTTGTACCCATTGTGTTATAAATTGCATTTATATAAGTAATTATGGGTAAATATCTTGTGGTGAGGGCACATATTTGATGAATATGGGTGACTTGTATGATGTCCTTGATTGATTAATATGCATGGATTTTCCAACTAGGTGAGTCAATTCTTAAGGCTAGTATATTTTTGAGTAGTGTTCTTGAACTTTCAACTGTGTACATAACATGCTTAGTGTAGAAACTTGCATTTTGTGTAGTAATGGTAGTACTAACTTAAGTGTCTTGCATGTGGTAGAAGTGTAGAGTCTCCTCATCTTATGATTCTTATAGTAAAGAGTTGTTTGACAAAGAAAAAGGCTTTAAGTGTGGGGTGGTGATGTTGAGTGTATTTATGAACCTTAGTGTTGTTATCTTAGCTTATTTAGATATGTTTTGAGGGTAATTCTAGTGATTTATGTGTTAAGAATGATATAAATAAGAATCTAAGTGCTCAAGTATGTGATTACAATGTTTAAAGGTGTTTTCAAACAAGTTTGGGTTTAAAAGGATCATTTAGAGTCTAGACGAGAAAACTAGTTTTACTAGCTTAAGCTAGGTGTTGTTCTAGTTGATCTCAATGGATTCTAATGTGTTAAATGAGTTCCAAATGGTTTTAATGTGTAATTATATGTGTAACAACTTGTTTGTAATGTTCAAAGTTCTATTTGAATTGAGTCTAGAGTCAGAACAATAAGTTGAAGATTAATGTGAACTAGCCTAGTCTTAGCTTGTGTTTTTGATTCATTGTTATGGATGGTGTGTCAGTTTGAGCTCTAATATTTGGTGTTTGATCATTTTTGATGCTTGGTTAGTTTATTATGGTAATATATTAGTGGAATATAAGTTGGAAACCAAAGAAAACCAACACCAAAAGGCAAGGGATGGAAGAGGAAAGAAAAAGACTTAGTTGAATTTTGATAGGCTAACTCTAGAGAGCCCACACATTTGGTGCACGACACGGAGCTCTGACCACGATATTTTCAAATCCCCACGGACCTCTTTCCATATGAAATACACCGTGACACATTAGTTTTGCCATGCAAAATGCACCGTGATGCACCACATATTCCCTACACGACCTGGGGACTACTACTATATATAAGACAACTTTTACATGTTATAATAACTTTTGGATGTCTTTGGGAGCTTGTGGAGGATGATACACATGTTATCCTCACTGCCCAGACTATGAATCCCCTTACGAGTGGTAGGGAATCTTGACGGGTCTTATGGACCTAATCGTAGCCTGACCAGTATGTGTCTCTAAGTTTTCTTTCCTGAGTTTGAGTGACTTCCAATGAGTCATAAAGACTAGTAGTGAGTCATATGGTGGATTTCGTAGCCTAACCAGTGTGATGCCCAATTGTTTGTGCTTTGACAATGACCAGGCTATGCTAGTCACAATGACTTATTATGAGTTATAAGGTACTACTTATAACTAAGACAGTATTTGTAATGCCCTACATGTTTCTAAGCTAGGAACTGAATAAGTATTCCTACGTGTGAAATCTCCTATCCTGTGATTCATACTTGAGTACATGACTTACAATGAATATCCTAGTGATAGGATAGCTTATGATGCATTAAGCATGTTCATACAAGTCACTTAAGGTAATACAAGCTAAGAGTTTTTGAATCCATCAAGTTTTAGTGTTCGATTTTGTGAGGGTCATCCTTGAACGAGTATAACTTGATGTTAATGTGGTATTTTCGCTGATTTAGACCCACCAAATTGTGGAAAATCGAATTATCTTTCCAACGATACCAATTTTGCCTTAATCCAATACCCGAGGGAAAAATTATGCCCATTTTCGTGAGAGATAGTAAGCATAGGCGATTGGTTAGGCGCCGCCCAACCCAAGCATAAGCGATTGGTTAGGAGCCGCCCAACCCAAGAATATACGATCACTTGGGTGCCGCCTAAGTCAATTCTAGGTGTCAGAAACACTCTGTTTTGTGTTATTTTAAAGGTAATTAAGTCTTTAAATACTCCTTACACGTCCCTAAACTTAACCCTACGAAATATATAGCTTCTAAACATATTCCAACCCTATTTCCATCTCAAAGCTCATCATCCAAGAGCACTAAAAGAGAAAAACAACTAGGGTTGCATAATTATGCTTGAAGATCCGATTTCAAGGAAATTCCTCTGTCAATCATCAAGAATTTTCCTTCTAAGGTGTGCGTAGTGTTCATCCATGGATTTCCTTTCGTCCTTGGAGTTCAAGAATCAATCTTTAAAATCCTACTTATGAACAAGATGTATGATAACCATGCAATCCACATGAACTTTCATGCTATTAGTATGTGTTGCCAGTATGATTATGCAACGAACATGACATTAAGATTGTGCAAGTACTTCCATGTGATATGAAATCCTTTCCATGTAATACATTGTTGATAACCATGCTTAGTATGAGATCCCTACTTATGATATTATAAATTATGGACTCTACTCTTATGATCAAGTTAGTCATGTGTGTCAGTTTTCTTCCATCGAGTCCTGGGGGTACTTGTACCCAAAAACTATAGCTGTGTGCCTAGATCCATGTCATGTTTCATGATATTCGAACTCAAGCTATGAATCCATAGACTTCAGTCAGTCATGTGACTTAGGAAAACCTCACGATCTTAGTCAGTTGTCAGATATCAGTAACATTCCGCCAGTCAACGGAATCTAGTAAGATTAAGTCATGTACAGTCAGTTATTCATGTCCAGTCCCTCCAGATGGGAGTAGAGGTTAGCATCGCGTGAACCCAAGGATGGGAACTCACCCGCCAGTTCAGAGTGTGATTCTTAGTAACAATCTTTGTGTTCCAGAACTACATAGCCAGCGTAGATTGACACATCTTAACCCGTCAGATTAGGGTTGATAAAGTGGCTTAACCCGCCAGTTTAGGCTTCCCACCATTCTCATTAAGTACCCTCCAGATAAGGGTCACTCACAGGCTGTCCTTACCCGTGGCACGGTATTGACACCCCTCCAGTAGGGGCAAAGATTGGACCCTAGCTTAGCCATAAGTGGATACATGGGGCATGTCGGTTAAACACTATTTCCCACAGTTTTAGTATCAGTCTCAGTAAAAGAACTCAGGGCGTTCTTCAGATTTCAGTATATACAGAACTGTCAGATACAGTTATCCATGTTATCAATTTTAGTATCAGTCATGACAGTTATCAGTAAACCATGTATTAGCTTACAGGTCATGCTATCACGTATTCACGGTCCCAGTTTCTATATATGTGTGTTTGCACTCACACGTTCATATTATTCAGTCAGTGTTGTTCATGCATGAAACCCTTTATGTTCAGCCTACCTTCCTCGTACACTCAGTACTCTAGTTGTACTGACGCATTTGCGATATGGTGCTTTCTTTTCATGTTACACCATACGTTCTGAGACACGAGCTCCAGCCCAGCAGTAGCGGTAGCATTCCAGTCGTAGAGACACAATGAGTCCTTATTGATTCGAGGATAGTATGATTTGATATATTTATTTATTTCTTCAGTTCAGTTTAATGGAGTTAGTTGGAGACATGTTCCTTCAACTCCTTATTCAGACAGTTTAGAGGCTATCAGATCTACTTTTAGATTTATGTTCAGATTTACGTTCAGATTGAGTTATTTTGAGCATTTTCACCCACATGATTTTATTCAGTTGAACTTTATGGCCTTACAGTTCTATGTATTCCGCATTATCATATCATGATTTGCTGTATACAGGTACAGATATCAGTCATGGGTTAGCTTGTGGTCCCTCGAGGTCATGAGCATCGTGTAGCATTCTGTTTCAGCAAATCGGGGTGTTACAGTGTTGGTGGTCCTAGACACTATTTTGACTATGAGTAGGACCTTACAAGTCATAAGGTGACCATACAAGTTGCAAGGTCACCCGTAGTGACTGGGCGGTGATCCTTTAGTCTTTTCATTAAGGGAATTCTGGTCAATTCCCCTTTTCCCTTACTTAAACCCCACAACCACAAAGCACTTTAAGGGGTTATTTCTCATGCATAACACAATTAAAAAAACTCTCAAACTCTCTAAATTCTCTCAAGCAAGATACTTAGGGTTTCTGAGAAGTTCATCAATTAGAGATGTCAAGGGAAAATTCTCTCCATAACTCTCGATATTTTAGTCATGTTACTCTTCCTTAATTATTACCTTATGAAAAACATGTATTTAAATGGTTTAACTGGATGGCTTCGAATTGGGTTTTGATATGATTGAGGGTTTTGATATTGTAGATTCTTATATTGTTTTTTCATGATTTATTATGCATTGCTTATGCTTTATATGTGGTTTTGAACTTATAGAGTGCATGGGAATGGTGAATAAACTAAGGTGTCATGGTTTCCCACAAAAATTGGTATTTCGAAATTGGAATTGGTTTTGAATAATTGTGTTTCCTCAACCCACTTATGTAAATGGCTTTGGATTGTGAAATTTCCAATTGGTTTGACTTACTCACCTATGATATTACATTGCATTAATGATTAGACAATGAACATAGACTTTGAAAGCCTTATTGTCTATGATTTGATTTAATGAACAAAAAGGGTTGGGTCATTTCCCTAAGATACTGTGATTATTATGGCATAGAGATAATCTTGCAAGTGTAAGGGTATGACGATACCCATAGTGTGGCTAATGGTTGGTTCATTGGTTAAATAATAGGTTATTTGGAACTTGCTTTAAATTAGGATTAATAGGGGTTATGTAGCAGAGCTGTGAAGGTGTGGGTCCTGGATGAGTTGTACTGGAGACTCATGTTTACCAACATGAGGTTTGGTCTTGATGACTTGTGTGTATAGTTCACACTTATATTGACGTAGAGAAGGGTTATTCCCTGGTCTTTCTTGATTCTGATTCATGTGGCTAACACACACTGGGGCCCTTTCAATTGGGGGACGTAAATCTATATAGCTTGTGAGTGCCTATTTATGACGATTGAGCTACATAGTCTAGGATAATGTTTTACATCATGCTAACCCCTGTTTCCCTTTCCCGACATGACATGATTATATATACATATAATTACGTGTATTAAATTTGAATGACTTTGAAATATTGATCATGGCATTATTTTATCCCCTACCCCAGAGTTACATACTAGTGAACAACCTACTAACTGTCTCTAGAAGCTGTATCCCCAAGCAATGCAGGCACCAGAGATACTTCTACTTTTTCTATGCAGTGTTAGGTGGATCGACTTGATTCATCGATCGTTGGTGGTGAAGTGGTGAGCTTCCATTCTCTGAAAGACTTGGTCATTTCATCAATTTCCTTTCATAGAATATAATTGAAGAGTTCATATTAACATTGTTATGGTCATTGTCAGAGCTGGGAGAATACATAACACTTCTTTGGAAATACATTGATATAGGGGTTTTTAAAGATGTCACATTTTCTGTCAGAAAAAGCAAGTATTTTCAGTATTTCCACGGTGGTACCAATGTTTCATGAATAAATATTATATGAGGGTGTAATTCTCACAACCAACCAAAATAAGAATATCCAATATCCAACCAATATACCAACTATGTGAACCAAAAATCCACTCAAATACACCAATCAACTATGATCTAATATAATTCATAACATCAAGTGAAACATGCAAGAAAATGTCATTGATAGCACATAATCCCAAAATCTAGGATATCCCCCCCCCCCCCACTAAAAAGAGTTCAATCAAGCATAAATATATCAATACTAGACCAACAAAATCATACAAGACCTCACACAGTCACACATAGCAAATAATGTCTTAAAACCATCAAATTTTATCCATATAGGTCCTCACACAGACACATAGGTCACCTAAACACATTTTTCATGATACAACCCCATACCCATAGAATGCTTTTATGTTATTATTATTAACTACCAAACCTAATTTAAAGAAAGAAGCCATAACCTACCTCAAATATAGAAACCAGAATAAATAAGTCTTTATCATCGAGCTTCCACCACATACACAGACCCAAAATCAGATAAAATACACAAATATAAGTCCATACATTAAAAGATTACAGAATCCATGCATCACAGAAAAGCTAACAATACACATACTGTCCACTTCGAATTGTGGTCAAAACAGACCCCCGAAATTGATTTTCAAAAAGGATGGGTAAAAGTAAAAATAGGGTGAAATTGGGGCTTTTTCAAAGAAATGCTAATATAGGCCTTCCGAGACAAATCCCAAATTCCACCTTTAAATCCAGGTTTAAACAAGATTTAAATGATACAATCAAAGAAAAGTATATGAAATAGGAGTTTGGAGCTTACCCAAGCTTAGAAATGGAGGAAATGTCCTAAAAGCCGTAAAACTCAAAGCTTCAAGTTTCAAATGTGGTGAAGAAAATGAGAAAAAAATGTTATATAATCAGGTGCCAGGTGCCACCAAAGAGATCAACTGGACGCTTTAGCGGTCTTTGCTAAAGTAGTTAAGTATCAATTTAGCATTTTCCACCAATGCGTGCCAGTCCACTAAAGTGCTCAAAGGATGATTTAGCGCCCCTTCGTTAAATAAGATGAGGACCGCTAAAATGCCCTTGCGTAGATGGTAGCTGACCACTAAAGTGGACAAGCAGCTCTTTAGAGCCTACCGCTAAAGCGGCCATAGTGACACTTTAGCGGTTGCACTAGCTGAGTGGTGTACCAGCTATGGAGACTTGGAAAATTCTAAGTCTTATTAGACCTCTCGAGAATCATTCAAAATCTTGAGGATTCAAACAAACTATGAAACCCTATTAAAATGCATGCTCTAGGCTCAATAATAATATAAGAATATCAAAAAAATATTATTTTCACAGAGTTAACCCCCGAGACCTATTTTCACAACTTTTTGAATGGAGAGTCAAAATGAGACATTAAATCCACAAAACCACACCAACCATGTTACCAACCTAAAATCAAGGTTATAGTGTAGTCCATTTTGTCATCCAATGCACAAATCAAAAAATGTTGACATAAGTCAACTAATAAGCCTTTAAGACCAACAAAAACCACAATCTCACATAAATCACACTGATATACATTGAGAACTGTGCTAAATATACACACATTCTAGAAATACCATAATCCAACCATGGGAGGGGTAAAATGGTCAAATTACACAAATTTGGATATTTCACACCAATCACCAAAAATTAGGTCATTACACTATCACAAGTGAGGCATTCATGAGGCTAGATTAGGATTAGGCTTCTGAGATTCTAGATTGAATCACTAAAATCAACTAATATTTTCATACTCGTGATACAGATATGCCTTCAGGAACTTATATAATTGGGGCATTCACAGAGTAGAGAGAGCTAGATAACTTTATTGCTTAAGAGGTAGCTCAATTGAGGACTAATTTTAGCTTATTTACCAAGTATTTTACAATAGTGGGAGCAAAAAAAGTGAATATAGTTGGTTCATAAGATAAGACACCTAGGCATAACGACTCTGATTCTGAGCAGGAGGCTAAGTATTTAGACAATTAGGTGGCTGGTTTTTGAGACAACTATAACAAGTTTGGGTATAGAGATAGAATTTAGGGAAGAGATGGCGATTAAAGAAAAGAATGATTAAAAGGATATAAATGGGCTCTATTTTCCACTGAGGAACAAAAATATTAATTCTAGAAATTCAAGGATGAAAGATATTCTTTCAAAAGTGATGAAAGGGATAGAAAAGATGAAAGATTTCCTTAAGGAGCTTATAACACACTTGTAGAGATGAGTCAAAAGGTTAAATCACATGCTACTGCCATTAGGTAGCTTGAGTAATAATTTTGTTAGATGTCTACTACATTAAATCAGCATCAACAAGGTATATTCTTGAGAAACACCATCTAAATACTTAAAGTAATGGTCATTAATTAGCTATTACTACTAGGAATAGTAAGATGACAGTCAATCCACTAATGCACATGGTTATTGAGAATGAGATTAAGCACAGTGAATGTCAATGATAAGAAAGTAGCCAAATCTAAAACTTTAGTTGTAGATAAGAATACAGTTGAAAAGCCTGTAGTTGTTGAAAAAAGGATAAGGTGTAAAAAAGGAAGGAAAAAAAGGTCTCAAAAGTATTGACTCCCTGTAACGCCCCAAAAATGGTCTCGAGATGTCACACGGTGCCTAGGACCACAAGTGATTCCATGCTAATCCTTCTACTGGCATAACTCATAAGTAACTGAATAAAATACATAAATCTAAATAAAATAAGTAGAAGATGATTCTTTTCTAAATCTGATTAATACAGAACTACATGAAAATGATTACAACTCTGATTTTACAAAACAATGCTAGAATCAAATACATTAACTCTACTGACTGTCTATGAAGCCTCTACTAGTATTGACTTTAGGTAGCTGGGACATTACACCCATCTATCCCAAATCAATATGACTGGATAAATAAAAATAAAATACTACCCAAACTATATGACTGAATTGAGCCCTTGATTTAAGAGGACTTGTCACCTGCCGACTGGAAGCTGCAAACTGTGTAAATATAGTATGAGTGCTACACCTGAACTGATACCTACATTATGAGATAATGTAGCACATATATGTGGATCAGTAATTTGAGGATGTACTGAGTATATGGGGGTGAGATGCTTAAGTAAAGCATTGTCTCATCATCATAATTTGTAAAATAATGCATGCTAAATGTAAATGACTCACATAAGCTGGAATATATTAAATGCAGAAAATAGTAGTCATGATAAGCAAGTCATGCTTTATAAATCTAGTGAGTCATAACATTTAGTTCTAAAATTTGTACTTGTACCCTCTCTTTAAATCATACTACTTAAGTGTAGAAAGGACTCACTCAAAAATCTAAAGTCCGAAAACTGAAAACTATAACTATTATCTTTTTGAAAAGCATAATCTAAGTAAAATATGTGAGCCTTTACACTTAGTCTTATAAAAGCTTTTCTATCATTCGTTTCCTTTGAAACTTAGAGACTTTGGGAGCTTTGGAAAGTTGGAACTTTAGGACTTACAGAGTTTCTTCTAACCGACATAAACCATATGAGCTAACATGGAGTCCAACGTCTTGCCCATATTGGGAAAAGTTGTTCTATCCTTGACATCAGAATAGAACCTTAACTTAAGTGATCACTATCTTAGCCCACTATAAGAAAATCAAAAACCTATGGGGGCAGGTATGTCTGGGGCATGAGACCTTGGAATCATACCCAACTCGGTACTAAATACTACTCCCATACTTATTGCTCAGAACTTTTAGGAAATCTAGCTTAAAACATCACAAAGGTTTATAATGAAAACTAATTATACTTCGCTTTGCTTTAAATCATAAACTGTATGAATAATGTGGATTCCTATCTTTGCTTGAATCAATTGATCAACCTTCTTTATCAAAATTTAAAAATATGAGTTGCTTAATAATAGTCATTCTTGAAATGTCAACATACAAACTAGGGCTTAATGACCCATTCTTTAATTTTATGTCAAACACCATAAGGTTCATTCTTGATAATACAAATATTCATAATTCAACTTAAAATCTGGAAAATATGATAATACGCATTATTTTTTCGAAAGTACAGATATAATTCAATACCCAAATCACTTAAAATATCAAAATCATGTAATTAGCAACATTGGGTATAAACCCTAACTTAAATTTCATGGGAAATCATACAAAACTCAGCAATTTGTAATTTAACGTAAGTTTTTAGGCACAAGGATGAAAGGTTTACCCTTGTTCAAAAACCCACATACCTTGGATGATGAACTAAATGAAAAAGTTTGCTTTTGGGATTCTATTTGTGCCCTTGAATGATGATTCTTATAATTCTTGAATTGGAAACTTTGAATTTTAAATTTATTTGGGAAAAGAATGGTGAAATCTTGGGGATTCTTGAAGTTGAATGTTGAAGGTTAGGGTTTTGCTTGAGAGAAACTTTGATAAATATAAGCATAAAATGCTTGTAATAGGCTTAAATCTTGTGTTTTGATATAATTGGGGGTTTGAAAATTGTCCAAAATACCCTTTTTAAACTCCTAAATGAAATTGAAAAAATGAACTGGGGTCCTAATTTTATGGGCCACAGCGACACGCCACTATCGCGGTGGCTCACTGGAATTTAATGAATGGGAAATTGGAGGTCTCTGTAATGTGGAGTTATCACATTATCACACTGAATTTTGACAATTGGGACCTGGAACTTCAACGTGATGCACCACCATCGTTGTGCCCTATAGAGATGCCATTTTGGACTTCGGCGCGATGTACTACTATAGCGTTGGACTATTGGAAATTTACAAATGGGAAAATAGAAATCTCTGTGAAGTGCCAATATCATGGAGGTCCACAGGAAAATGACAATTATGAATATAACCACCTCCGCTACGTGGTGACTGCCCAGATACTACACCACCAACTTAAAAATATTGTAACTCCTCAATCGAGTGTTGAATTTAGGCAAATTTGGTATCGATGGAAAGTTTATTCAATTTTCCACATAATAAAAAGTTGAAATCCTGAAAACATCGCATGAAATAAATGGTATTCATCTTTGAAGCAAATTCTTGACATTCCAGGGACGAATTTAAGCTAGGAAAAGTACGGGGTGTTACACTTTTATTCACGGCCTCCTCTTTCTTTTCTATGCAGATTAAAGAAGAATGTTGTAAAGTATCACAAGTTCATCTCCATGTTGAAAAAATTATTGGTGAACATCCTTCTAGTTGAGGCTCTTCAACAAATGCTAGGTTACACATACTTCATAAAGTATTTGGTTATGAAAAAGAGGACTGTGTGTTTTGCCCATTGATAATATACACTATTATAGTACAATTTATTTTTGATATCTAGTTGAGAAGAAGAAAGATTCTAAATCTTTCATGATTTCATATACCATTGGGTTTTAAAATTTTACTAAAGCTTTATGTGACTTAGGTGTTATCATTAGTCTGATGCCGCTAGCAGTTTATAAATATTTGGGGTTAGGGTCGACCAAACTGACTTTGAAAAGACTTCTTATGGACGATCACACTATGAAGAAGTCTATGGGGATCTCATGTGATGTTTTGGTGAGGGTTTCATCCTTTTATTTTTTAGATAATTTTCTTATCCTTAATTATGAGGTTGACTTTGAGTTTTTAAATTATCTTGGCGAGGCCATTCCTTACAACTGGATATGCGTTGGTTGATATAGAGACTAGACAGATAAAGTTTTGATTGAATAAAAAGCATGTGACTTTTAATGTATTACAATCCCTAAAGTAGACAAAGGATATATGTGTGATTCTTGTAATTGATATAGTCGGCAAAGATGCATTGGTGGTCCCTATTGAGGAGAGGCTTGGATTTAAAGCACTTGTAGTAGTAATTATGGATTTTAAGGGTGATGAAAATAATGGCTTTGATGAGATGATGAGCGCACTTATTGGTAGCAGTTCACAAAATTTTGCACCAAAGAAGTTAAATCTTAATTTGAGGAATAGATTGACCCCACCAGCTAAGCATTCTATTATGGAGGCTCAAGTCTTAGAGCTCAATACTTTTCCATTCTATATTTATTATGCATTTTTGGAGACATAATACTTTTTCATTTATTATTTTAGCTGATTTAGCAAAGTGGCAAGTTGAATCTTTAGTGCCCAGAATGCAGAAGCTTAAGAAAGCCATTGGATGGTCCATTACTAATATCATTAGGATTTTGCTTGGAATTTACACACATAAAATCCAACTTAAGTCATATTGTGTGACTAGTATTAAGAATCAACAAACACTTAATCTGAATATACAAGATTTAGTAAAGAAGGAAATTATTAAGTGGTTGGATGTGGGGGTGGTTTACCCTATTACTGACATAAAATGGGTGAGCTTGGTCCAATATGTTCCTAAAATTTGTGGAATCATTGTGGTTTCAAACAATAATAATAACTTTATTCCTATGAGGCAGATCATCGGGTGACATGTAAGAAAGGACTATGGGAAGTGGAATTCATGGACTTATTTTTTGATGCATTTTATGAATTCGATATTAGACAGTCTTGCTGGTAAAGGATGTTGTTATTTTCTTGATAAATAATCAGGTTACATTTAGATTTGATTTCTCTTAGGGACCATAGAAGACCACTTTCACTTGTCTATATAGGAATTTTACATTCAAGAGAATTCCTTTTGGTCTGTGTAACGTGCAAGAAACCTTTCAGCATTGCATGATGTCCATATTTTTTACATAATAAAAGATACTACTAAGATATTTATGGATGACTTCTCAATTGTTAGTGACTCATTTGAAGATTGTTTGGCCCATCTTGCTAGTATCTTGAGGAGATGTAAAGATTGTAACTTGGTGCGAAACTGGGAGAAGTACCACATTATGATTAAATAAGAAATAGTTCTTTGTAACAAGATTTTGAAGAAGGGGATTGACGTTAACAAGGCAAATACTGAGGTGATTAAAAAATTGCCTCCACCACTTTCTATGAAAGGTATTCAAAGCTTTTTTAGGGCATGCTGGAATTTACCATAGATTCATTAAGGATTTCTCTAACATTGTGCATTCCTTGGGAAAGTTGTTGAAGAAAGAGGTAAAGTTTGTTTTAATGATGTACGTTTGAAAGTGTTTGAGTGTCTAAAAGAAAGTTGATTTCAGTCCTTGTTATTATGTCATCGGATTGGTCCATGCCATTTAAGGTTATGTGTGAATAATGACCCATCAGGTAATTTCCCTGATTTACATATATTTCTAGTATTTTGAGCCTTACCACTTTGATTACACATTATTTATGACTTACTAAAACTATCGGTCCGATGATTGGATAGTTCGTTTGGATTTTAGGCTAATTTTCCTACTTTGGAGCTTTTGCTTGATAGGATTCAGTTTCAGACCAAAAATCCATGTATATGACTTTGGATGAAAATTATGAATATACCATCAGCTTTAGAATATCAATTTGAGGCTAGGTAGACTCTTGGTTTGGGTCTCAAGCCACCCAGGCTCATTCGAGCTATTGGTCAGAAAGTTTAGAAAATGAAATATGGGTATGGAACCACATTTGGTTGAAAACAACCTCGGATGGAAAATCAAATTGTGTCATTAAGTCCAAAACATTAAATTTGGTATGGTTACATAATTTATTTATATATATGGGATTCTGGATGAATCCCAAGGACTTGGTGAAAACTTTAAAGATTTTCCAAATTTCAATTGTCATCTAGTACAGCTGTTATCGCAAGCCAAGGGATGCAATTATGGTACCCTTGGTAGGAGAAGTTTTTTATTGTGAGAATCATGGTGCAATCTCAACTCGCGTGTTCATCACAATATGCTGTGATCGCAGGTCTTGGACTACAATAGTGGAACCTGATTACCTGGTATGGGTATAAATACACCCATATGTCATAAATTTGCTTATTATCCACCCATTTCTTGAGATCTTGAACCTTAAAGAGTGAGATTAATTGGTATTGAATCTTATATATGACTTGGGGAGATTGGTTATCATTATTCCATAATTTTCCTTTGAATTTATTGTAAGATTCCTTCAATTTCTTGATAAATTCTTAGAAATTAGGGATTTGAATTCTTAAAGTTTAACAGTTGATTTGAGACCTGATTTGTATTCCGTTTGTGCTCAACTTTTGAGCACTAGGTCCTTGTCCTTCGAGGGACCTCGTGACGAGTTTAAGTTTTGGATTTTGTTAACGGGCCCCGTAGGCCTATTCTTGACCCAAAATTTAACCCGACCCATTTTATGGCAATATGGGTATCATTTGACTCCTAATGATGTGTAGATTATTATTTTGATAGTATAACAGCATTTCAAGATCATAGAGTAATGACGAATATTTTATGGATGATTCAAGGATTTGTAGTTTGGTTTTATGGTAGGTTTCTGTCTACACTTCTTTGCAAGATGGTGTATGTTATACATTAAATATGAATGTGATTGCTGATATTGATTATGGGTTTAAAACTGGGACTTAGTACTGATTAATGAATGCTTGGGGATTAGATGAGGGATTTGACCTGTAAGAAAAAATACTTGTTATGCTTCTTGGATCCTATTGTCTTCCTCATAGATTAAGCTAATTAATAGAATAGTTATGATAATATGCTAGATTTGAGATGTAGCTTTAGTATTGGAAGCGTGGTTAGCGTGTTTAAACTTATTTGGGCTATTTTAGTGATTTTGAAACAGTAATTTAGGTGGAATTGACTTAAGTGCTCATTTTCTAGGTGGAATTCCTATCTTAGGATTGCTTATGACATATGTACCATCTAGAAGTCATTTTAGATACCTAGACTAGTCCAAGGTTGAAATTGTATAAATATGAAATTTGAGGATTAAAGTGGGTTCTTCCGATCCTCCTGGGGTCAACACTTGTGTTGGCCCCTGTGAACTTATTTATGAAATTTAGGCATAGTTGAGACTAATGAGCCATTAGTATAAGGTTACTTCATGACTTAGTTAATGATGATGGTTTTTCTGTATTATGGTTATTAGCCTGTAGCTAGTATATGGCTTTCGGATTTGATATCCAGTATAGTCTATCGACTTAATAATATAGGCATAAACATAGTATGATATATGGCCTATAGATGTGAGATGCCTTATAAATATATTATACCTTCTAGATATGAGATATCTTATTGATATATTATGCCTCCTTGATGTGAGATGCCTTATTGGTATATTATGCCTCGTAGATGTGAGATTTCTTATAGATATATTATGTCTCCTAGATGTGACATGCCTCATTGAAATATTATACCTCCTAGATGTGAGATATCTTATTAATATATTATGCCTCCTAGATATGAGATGCCTTGTTGATATATTATGCCTCCTAGATGTGAGATGTCTCATAGATTTGATTTATAGCCTATAGAGATGATATGCCTTATAGTTATTCTATCTCTTATAGATACAAGGTGGCTTATGAATATGATTATTGATATGAGTTTCAGATATATGTATGGGCCTAAGGCTGTTATTATGATGTTGTAATTATTTTGGACACATTCTTGGGCCTAAGGTCGTGTTATGATATCGGTTGGACATTCAGAAAGTGTTTATCCTTGTAAAGGATGTGGTTGTAGTTTATAGATATATTGATTATTAATGTTAAATTATTTGAATAGTTGTAATTTCATGCATAGATTCAGTACATTCATGATCATTAAATCGGTAAATGATACAATTCCAATTAAAATATGATTGTACTACTATTTTTCCTAAATTGGGGTTAAAACCCACTTTTCACCTCAAAATGGATTTCTTCATAACAATACTTGCCTATCTTAATGAATAACTTATGCGTAATGAGATTGGTAATAAAGTCTAATAGATTTATCCAAGATAGATTTTGATCTATGATTTGATACTACTAATTACTCTGGTCGTGAGAGATTCTGACCCTTTTTACACTTTAATAATGATTTCGTCCCAAAGTTTACTCTGGGTAATGGATTTATGGATTTACACTCTTTTTAGGTACAACTTAATTGCATGCACCCATTATATGTTTTTATATACATCTCTCCAGTATGAGACAAAAGAAGATGATGTATTGATGATATAAATTCAGGGCAAAACCCGATGATAGATTATAGTATTGATGTTATATATACGTGATGATGATTATGATGATATGTTTATAGCCCGGCAAGGTTGGAGGATGACTATAATGATATGTTTATATATCCGGTAAGGTCGAAGGATAATTATAATGATATATTTATATACCCTACAAGGATGAAGATGATAATGATGATATATTTATATACCCAACAAGGCCAAAGAATGATTATGATGATATATTTATATACCTAATAAGGTCAGAGAATGATGATAATTATATGCTTATATACATGGCAAGGCCGAGGGATGATTATGAGGATATGCATATATGCCCTGTTCAATTTTAGAGAATTATGATGGTTGTGATGATAATGATTGTGATATTAATTATACTTACCGGTTTTAGTCTGGCTACTTCTTATGATATTGTGGATTTTGTTCCATTCATCTTTGCATGTGCATTGCCTATCATTAGTATGCACCTATATCTATCAACCTTATGGAGGGGTTCATAGGTATGGGTGATGAATATGACTTGTGGTGTGTTCTATGTTGATTAAACCTTCTCAACCTGGGGCGATAGGGGTTCGTGATAAGCCCGGTTAGGTATTATTTTTCTAGACTAGCCAGTTACTCGTGTTGTCCTTGCTATTGTTATTATGATTGTTATGATCATTATCATGGCTACTTTGTGACAGATTGGTTATTAATTTGGTATCGAGATTTGAGGTATGATTTTTTCTCTTCTATCTTACGATTATATTATTACACATGGTTAACTCATGATTAGACATATGGATTAGAAGCCCTGAGCATGCTAGCATTTGTCCCTGCTATGATTATGAGGTCTTAAGATTCTATCCTGCTGATTTAAGTTGTACCTTGATTTGACCCTGTTTATACATATATGTATATCTATTTATATGTAGCCATGGTATTACCGTATATCCATTTTTTCGTTCATTTACTCAGATTGTATATTCATTCCTTTATATATATATATATGTATATATATGTATATATATATATATATATATTTATTTCGCCCTTATTTTGCATATTGGCCAGTATTATACGATATAGTTCTGAGATTTCCAAGTACGATTGGAATAAGATCGTTCATGTTTTGTTGTTTTGAAATTCTAGCCTTTCATGTTTCGATGCTAAAGAAGTGTGTGGGTGATTCTTCCTTGGTTGTTCCTTTGGAGAGTATTGGTATTTCAAATTCCTTGTCTTATGAGGAAGTCCCGATTGAGATTTTGGATCGGCAAGTTTGTCGGTTGTGGACAAAAGATGTGGCTTCGGAAAAGGTTATTTGGAGGAATCATAAAGTTGAAGAAGCTACTTAGGAATCTAAAGAGGACATTAAGTCCAAATACCCATTCTTATATCCCGTGTCAAATAATCATGCTTAAGGTATCTGATAATCTAACATCTTTGTTTTCTGACTTTGTTAAAGAAAATTGTGATTTCCTCAACATCTTTGTTTTCTTTCTTTGTTAAAGGTAAGTGTGGGTGTGTTTATATGTTAAATTTTTCAAAGGAATACCTTGACCCCTCATTCGAGAATGAATGATCCTAAGGGGGGAGAATGTGACACCACTGATTTTTGGCCCTAGAAAAGCTTTGGAGTTTTGAACTCACTGCCCTGACTACGACTCTCCCTATGAGTTGTAAGGTGCCTAGACGGGTCATATGACCCAAATCATAGTGTCCACTGAGTTTTGCCTGATTTACTTCCCTGGTGACTACTTCATGTATCTATTCGTAAAGACTCCCTATGAGTCGTATAGCCCCCTTTCGTAGTCAAACTAGTATGATGCCCAAAGTGTTTTGCCTACGACTAGACTCAATGAGTAATAATGAATCCATATGAGTTGTAAGGTCCCAATTATAAGGTGACAAGTGTGTAACCAAATTTTTTTGTCTTGATTATGACCCGTACCCTACGAGTCGTAGTGAGTCCTTACGAGTCATATAGTGACCCGTAATCACTGGCAATAATTTTTCAGCTTTTAACTTAAGGGTATTTTGGACCTTTCCCTTTTTCCCTAAACATAACCCATGAATTTAAAACTTTATTTTACTGCTATTCCAATCCATAACACGCAAAAATAACTTCTCTGTTCCCATAAATTCCCACAAGAAAGAGCATTAAGGTTTTCTCAAGGTGGATTGTCTAGAGCTTCCAAGCACAAATTCCCTTCAAGATTATGATCCTTTAAGGCATGTACCTTTTCCCCCAAAACTTATTTTGTTAAAAGCATGTGCTTAAGTGGTTACTCATGTGGTTTAACTGTTGGTTTTTGGATATGGGTTGAGGGTTTTGAATGATTGTTGTTTATGTGATATTTCATGTTTACATATGCATTGTTTAAGTTTTAAATGGTGGTTTTGAAACAATTTTGATGCATGGATGTGTGAATTGAATGGGGAATGTGGTCTTCCCCAAGTTTGATGAGTTGATGAATTGAATCTTGCAATAACCTCAACCCAATCTTGTGAAATTGTCTTTAAACATGAGAATTTGCTTATTGAAAAGTATTTTGAAACATTGCACAGTATAAAAGAGTAAAGGAACCTGAATTGACTTTTAAGGAGTTCTTGATGGTGATGAATAGAATTTAAATTTAAAACTTTGGAGTCCTATTGGCTGAGGGTTTAGAGTCCCGCTTGGCTAGATAATTTGGTTCCAACTTGGGACTTTGGATTCCTGCTGGATATTTGGGTTAGAGTTCCACTTTGATACATTATTTAGCTCCTACGTGGAGCTTTGGGGTCTCATTATCTAATTGGGTTAGAGTCCCATTGGAAAAGTGATTAATTTGGCAAAGTGACATATGCTTGCAAGCTGCGGTAGGTATTACGATACCACTTTAAAATGCCTTAACTAATGAATCATTTTTTGATGATTGGGAATGTGTAAAAAGTATCTTAATTATGATTTAATGAGGATTGTGTAGCTATGCCATGAAAGTGGAGTTCCCGAGTGGCCAATACTAGAAACTGCAGTTGCCGATGCGGGGGTCTAAATGACCGGGTAGTTCAAGTCCCCTATGTTATATAACTGAGTGCTTAAGTCACTCTTGATGTATGCTGGGAGGTTCGAGTCCCCAATAGTGCATACTCATATGAGATTATTCTCTTGTTCGTACGGCCACACGCACTGGGACCATTCAGTTAGGTGAGAGATGGCCCCATATAGCCCGTGGGTGCCTGTTTATGATGGTTCAGCTACATAGTCCAGGATAATTCTTTTAATCATGATAATCCTTGTTCCCTACTACAACATCTATTATATATATGTATGCATGTATGTGAACATGTACAATAAGTTTGGAATTGAACTTTTGACGGACATTATTCTACCCCTTGCACCTGAGTTACATGATAGTGCTCAACCCACTAACCGTCTTTGGATGCTGTATCCCCATGTGATGTAGGGTCCTAAGGCAATCTTACTTTTTTGGTGCAGTGTTAGGTGGATTAGTTCAGTTCGTCGATCATTTAAAGTAAAGTGGTGGGCTTCCATTCTCCGGAAGACTTGATCATTCCATCAGTTTCCAGCCATGAATTAGAATAAAATATTTCATATTAACATTATCATTGTCATTGTCAAATTTGGGGGCATATCCCAGCGTACGGTGTTTTATGGTATGGAGGCTTTGTCGATTACTGTGGATGGTTTTGGTTGTTGACTTTCATAGACTTTTGAGTCATTATTTATTCTATCTTTTTGTATGTTCTGAAAACATTTGTTGTCATGTGTTAATGTGCATTTTTATGGTTAGGAAAAGGGGTTGGTCCTCGGTCCTCAGCAGACTTAGGATGCCTGTCATGGCCAGGCCCTAGTTTGAGTCGTGACAAAAAGACACAATCCAGTCCCACTCGAGATGCATCACAATACACAACAAACCCCTCAGTACCCTTTGGCAAGATCAAAACTAGCGCAGAAGTCAACTTATCTTTCAACTTCTCAAAACTACCCTCTTTAGAATCGGACAACAAGAACTTAACCTTTTTTCTAAGTTAGCTTCACCAATGGATCAATAATAGATGAGAAACTCACTACAAACCTCCTATAATATCCAATAAAGACCAAAAAGCTCCTAATGTTGGTTAGAGTCGTAGGTCTAGGCCTTTTATTAACTACCTCAACTTTCTGTGGATCTACCTTGATCCTCTCACTGGAAACAACATGCCTGAGAAAGGTCACAACACTTATACAAAACACACACTTAAAAAACCTTGCATACAATTTCTAGTCCTTAAGATTCTGCAACACAATTGGGAGGTGATTAGCATGATCCTGTTAACTCTTAGGGTACACTAGGATATCATCAATGAAGACTATAACAAACAAATCCAGAAACTACCTAAACACCCTATTCATAAGATCCATGAAAGTAGCCGGATCATTGGTCAACCCAAATGACATAACCAAGAACTCATAATGACCATACCGGGTTCTTAAAGCAATCTTGGGAATGCCAACCTCCCCAATTTTCAACTGATGATAGCCCGAACAAAGATCAACCTTACAGAAACACCTAGCACCCTAAAGCTAATCAAAGAAGTCATCAATCCTAAGAAGAGGGTACTTATTCTTCACTGTAACCTTGTTCAACTGAAAATAATCTATACATATCCGAAGAGACCCATCTTTCTTTCGCATGAAAAGTAAAGGATCACTCCATGGAGAAACACTAGGACGAATGAAACCCTTACAAAAGAAATCCTTTAATTGCTCCTTTAGCTTCTTTAATTCAGTCAGAGCTATCCTATAAAGAGGAATGGAAATGGGATGAGTATCCGGTAAAAGATCCATCCCAAAGTTTATTTCCCTATTGGGAAGAATCTTAAGAAGATCATCGAGAAATACTTCATGAAGCTCATTAACCACAGGAACAGATTGCGAAGAAGGACATTCAGAATTAGAATCGTTAAATCAAACTAGATGATACAGACACCCTTTATAAATGAAATTTTGCGCTCTAAGATAGGAAATAAACCTCTCTTTAGGTACTAAGGAACTCCCTTCCAATTCAATCACCGATTTATTAGGGAATTGAAAGCTGAACTATTGGGTCCTACAATCTAGAAAATCATAGCATGAATAAAGTCAATCCATCCTAAAGATTACATCAAAATCCACCATATCAAGATCTATCAAATCCACTAATATCTCTCTATGAATGATAGATACCACACAACTCTAATAGATTTTGCTAGCAATAATAGAATCACCTACCAAAGCAGACATAGAGAAGGGGTTGGAAATATTTTTTGGTCCAAAACAAAATGTACAACCACATAAGGAGTTACATAAGACAGGGCAGAACCTGAATCAAGCAAATAATAAACATCATAAGAGAACAACTTCGAGGGATGCTTCGGATTCTGATGAGTCGCAAGAGCATAGAGTAAATTTTGGCTTATGTCGGTACTTGAAGTTGTGCCCTTAGGTGCAGCAGCTAAATAAGTGGCAATTGGTACCTAATTATCTCCAATGGCAACTCGATCCGAAGGACAATCTCATTACATATGACCAAGATGGCCATAATTATAGCATCAATTTCTCCCCTTTGCAAAATAACCATAGTGAAACTGTCCACAAAAATGACAAGAAGGATAAGGTGGGGCTAACTAAGTCCACTAACCTACGAATGGGCACCCTATACCTGAAGACCGCTGCTAGTCTGAAAACAATGATCGCCATAAGGCTTAGGATAAGGAGCACTAGCTGTCAAATAAGAACTTCCCTAATTTTTTTTCTTAGTCCACTGTTTATCGTCTCTCCCACTATTCTGCTGACCCCCACCCACTGAATATCTAAACTTCTTATTTTGTCTCTCTTATATATCTACATAATTCTCCATTTCATCTTCCACCTACTACATATAAATCATTTACCTAGAGATGTCCATATCATTGTTTAACATCACAATCTTAAGCTCTAATACCAAATCACGATACAACCCAGAAGTTAACCTCCTTATTTAGGATCTCATACTCGACACTAGTTTAGGAGCATAAATGGAACTTTAAAGCATACTCCTTCACAGTCACATTCCCCTGCTTTAAGTTCACAAACTTTTCATCCCTAGCTTCTCTCAACTCCTGAGGAAACAAGTGATCAAGAAAGGCACCTAAAAACTCATCCCACACTGCTGGCTCAGTGCCATCACGTATCAGTTGTTCCCACTCCTCATACCACTAATAAACTATATCTTTTAACTAATAAGAAGCAAAATCTGCACCCTCAAAAGTGGTAGCGTTCATAACCCTAAACATATTTTCCATCTCATCAATAACCCCCTAAGGATCTTCCTCAATCTTAAAGAATATTAATGTTGGGGGATTTAACCTCATAAACTGGCCAACCTGTGTGACCTCAGATGAAAGAGCAAAAGATCTAACACAATCATACTGGCGAGGTTGCGATGCCACAAACTGAGTAAGCATATGATAGAGAGAGGGAACTCTGAATTAGATACATTTTCTTAAAGTGACTGAGCATAGGTGTCACCAGCCTAGGAAATTCGAGAAGGTCTACTAGGTACCAATGGAACCCCATGTAAAGTAGTACAATCAGGAGAAGGGACCCTAAATCGGTTCTACACTATATAAATAGGGTGAGTTACCTCCACATTCTCCTTACATAGAATAGAGGTTCCAATAGAGTTTCTACGAATGTCAAATCTTTGGAGAGGCATGATCTAAAATGCGAGTAAGTCAAGAGTTAGAGAAGTTTTAAGAAAACTAGACTCTATATCCCGAAATAGAACACAAGAAAGGGAAAAATTCCTAAATGCCTCATAGCCTCCTCCTTATAAGTGGGGTGTGCTACATACCCATAAAAAGGACTCTACCCGACACAACTTTGTGGACACCAAAAGACCCTAAATTGTACTTTGATACCAATCTTTTCATGACCCAAACCAGTGCTTAGTCATGATGTGTATCTCAGGCTAACCGTCAACCGGAGACCACCCCCTTAGCCTAACATCTAAAACACAATAAAATACTACATAGAAAGCCAACCAAATAGTTATAAGAAGGATAGATAATCAAATGTAAACTTTATAAATCTAAACTATCATCCAACCCATACTTATCCACAAAATCCTCTAAAACTATAAATGCCAAATAGGTCGGGACATGCCCTCGACTATGACAAGAAAAATCCAAAATAAAATACCGAGAAGTATAGGTAATAGATGGAATGACTAGGATTTTAAAAGATGGATGCTCACTACTTCACAATAACTCAACAGATGTACCAAACCACCTAACATTGCACAAAAGCAATAGAACACCCTTCGGACCTTGCATTATGAAATAATGTAACATCTAGGGATGATCGGTGGGATAAGCATTTCCATGTAACTCAGGTAAAGTGATGAAATAATGCTAGTGCCAAAACCCATTCAATACTATATGCACAACAGTTATATATACATGTATAGGATGTCATGATAGGGACAGGGGACATGAACATGAGAGTTCAAACCATTAACCTTAACTATGTAGCTTACTCCATCCTAATGGCACCCACGGTCTATATGGATTCAGCTTCCCCTACTGAAAGTGCCCTAGTGCATGTTAGCCTCATGAACTAAGAAATTCTAAGAAGGGATAAGGACAACAAGGCTCTATCCATAACAAAATATAATGTGTGAACCAAGCACACAATCATATAGACCCCTATGCTGGAAAACGTGTTTTCCAGCATTATTTCCCCTAAGGCTAAACTTACATGGTGAGACATACAGTTCCTTTTAAGCCTAATTTAAAATAGTTTACACTTAAACCCAACCATTTACCAAGTAGTCTTATACTAAGGCATTTACCACTTGGTATTATCATACCAATTATGCTTGCAAGATCATATAATCATATCAAACCAATCTCTGCAACCCTTAGACTCTCATGATCTATTTAAATTCTAACCCATGGCCACCTAGGGCCTTTTGAATCCGTCAGATCCATCTATCAATTAATACAATGCAATGGGTTCATAAATAAGTTTAATCATGCAACTATCCATAATGCCATTACTAAGCCAAAAAGTCATCAATTTAGGGAAACCTATGTTCCCCATTCTAATTCCCATAACCATGCACCCATTCAGTCCAAAACCTTAAATTTAAAGCATAAATCATCAATCTAAAACATGGGAAAAGTAATTTCAGTAATACCAATCAAAACCCCACAACTCAATTTCAAACATATCAATACAAACCAAATGGATAATGAGTAAATAAGTGCCACAATGAAAAATTAATATTAGGAATTAAGATACATGCCTGAAATACACAAAAAATTAAAGTAAATTTGAAGTTCAAAGCTTAGATGGTGAATCATCTGTAAGACCCTTGAGTTTCTCTTGTTTCAAGTTAGAGATAAGAATAGGAGTATTTGATCATTAAAAATGAAGGGGAAAAGGACATTCTTATGTCTATAAGTCGTGAAAAGGGTGAAAAGACCAAAAACCCCTTAACCCAAGTGAAAAAAATACAAAATTGGGCAAATTTGGCATAGTTGTATGGAATGCCAATATCTCATAGGTAGCCTCCGTGCCACACCCTAGCTAACCTCCATGGCATGATAATATCACAAACCTTCACTGCCTCGAGGTCCTAAAATGACCCCAAACCTCTTTTAAAAGTTCTAAGACTTTTCTAAAATACCCTTTTAACATCCCTAAATATAATTCAAGTCAAAAATTGATATTATGCACATAGGAGGGTCAAGAATAAAATCATTGAAATTTTGAGGGGTCTTACATATTTGTAGGTCAAATAGGTCCAGAGAAGTAAACCGTTAATTTTTGGACTTAAGAACATCATATGAACCATCCTATGATTGTAGGATCTAATCATGATTGTACCATAGCTTTTGTGGGTTGAAACAGAGAGATTTATTTAGTGTATTAATTAGACAAAAACATCCCACAAACATATGTAAATGCTATGATCGCGAGAGTGATCATGTGAAGAAGTTTCAAAAAATATATTTTTCGATGCTAAATATGAGGAGGATCAGATGAGAGGATTCTATGACTGTACTAAGATACTACAAGCTCATACTGAAAATTGTAAAAGAAGTTCAAAAACTGTGAAACACACATATAGAAAGAACAAAAGAGTTATACAATCATACAATAAAATGACGAGCTCGTACTGAGCATCATACCAGCTAAGATATGAAAGATAAAGTAGTCAAGTGTCAACCTACAAGCACAAAAGATAATTGTGGTATCTAACCACGATTGTACCTTTCTTCATTTGATGTGCTAACTCAGCAAATCCCATATTGTTTAGGATAGGCTTCTATGAATAATCCTATTAGGTTTATTATTTTAGCTTACATCCTATTGATACTTTTGAGACTTATTGTTGTTCATTGATGTATGAACATAGATTACGAGGATTTAATTCATAAGTGAGATTTGTGATTTTATTTTATTCTTGTAAGTTCATAATTATGATTTATTCTAAAGATTATTATTGTTTAACTACAATTATGAGTAGCTAAACACCACAACTAGGGATATAGGAACCATGATGAATTAACAAAGTAGTGTTCGTAGTATGAAGTGATTCACAAAAGGTGTTTAGGTGTGCATTGTTATTCTCTTTGATTTGATTGTTTTTTAACAATTGCAGAAGGTAGAATTTACCTTATCTTTACTCTGAACAAAAGTATAAGTAACAGATAGGAAAAGGGAATATACAATAAAGACTTGAAACTATCAATATTTAATTAATAGCTTGAGCCGATAATCTAGAAAAGCTAGTCCTAAATCTAATATAGGGGTTAGTAGTGCAAATCTCTAGAGAAGAGAAATCTTAATTGAGGATAGTTACTATTTAAATAAGTGCAGAAAGATATTTAGGCAAGCATAACTTATCAATTCTAAATGCCAAGTATCAAACGAGATCATTAAGTTCAAAGAACTTACAGATTTATGAAGTTATTTACCATTGTGAAAGGACCCAATCATTTAACTTGAGTTTCCTCACAAAGACTTTCAACCTTGGATTAAGAAAAAAACTCTTCATCCCCCACTCAAAACTCTCTCTTTAATATATTTGCATCATACCATCTTTTTATTTATTCTTTACATAAATGGAGCTTTCATATGCCCGAAGACTAAAGTCATCCAGTTTTTGCAATTACTCTAGTTTAGACTTAGAAACCTCATCTTAGTCCATGTTAAGCATCTTTAAATACCAAATAGCTCAAATTTCTATCTCAACTAATAGGTAACACACCTTCCCAAAATAACTTGATAGGGGAACATTCCAATTGTCATTTTAAAAGTTGTCAATGTGGCCTACGAGGTCATCCAATTACCACACCAAATTAGTTCATCTCAAATTGATGGTTTTCTCCAAGATTGCTTTGATATCTTGATTTGATAACTCCACTTGGCCACTCAATTAAGGATGGTATGGGGTGGCAACTTTATCTTGACACCATATATTTTGAGCAACGTACCAAGCACTCTATTACAAAAATAAGAGCCTCTATCACCAATGATTGCTTGGGGAGTCTTAAACCTTGTAAATATGTGCTTCCTCAAGAAAAACATAATTCTTTTTCTCTCATTGTTTGGAAAAGCAATTGCCTCATTCCACTTTAAGACATATTCAACACCCACCAAGATATACTTGTTCCCATATGAGCTAATGGCGGACCCCATAAAATCACTGCTACACGCATCGAACAACTCCACCTCAATTTTAGCCTTCAACGACATCTTATGCCTCTTTGAAATTCCTCCATTTGGCAATGAACAAAAGATCAAACTAATTCATGAGTATCCTTAAGTAGCATAGGCCAATCAAAACCACTTTTACAAACTTTAGTCACCATTCTCACACCATCAGGGTGACCATCAAATTAGGAAGAATGGATAAAGCCTCAAGAATGGGTTGCTTTTATGACTCTATCACATATATATATGAATCACTCCCATTCAGTACCTAAATAAATAGGTTTATCCTAATACTATTTCTTAAAATAATGAAAGAAATATTTTCTTTGTTAATGATTCAAATCCTTGGGGAGTAAACCGCACATTATAATTCACATACTATGATTATATACCCCTTAAAATATTTATGGTTAGTTCATTGGAAAAAGCTTCATCAATATTGATTTCACCCAACTTCTCATTATTTGACTCAGGGAGAGATAGATGACCCTCTACTTTGTTCTCATACCCTTTCCTATATTTGACTTCAAAGTTGAACTCTTTAAGTAACAATATCCACCAGATCAACCATAGCTTGGCCTCCATTTTATCCAACAAATACTGAAGAGAGTCATGGTCGATGTGTCTAAAAAATATGCACGGAATTTTCAAAAGCATGAACTATGACTAGCAATTCTTGCTTTGTAACCGTGCAGTTTATTTTTGTATCATTCAAGGACTTACTAGCATAATATATCAAATAAAAGGGTTTTTTTTCTTTTGGCCTAACACCACACCCAATGCTAATCCACTAGCATCATACATTAATTAAAAAGGAAGTGGCCAATTTGGGGCCATAATGATAAGAGCCAATATAAGTTTCTCCTTGAAGTAATTAAATGCACTTTCCATCAAATTTATATTTTTATTCCTTTTAAAGAAGTTTACACATTGTATGGCCTATCTTGGGTAGATCCTTGATGAACCATCTAAAAAAGTCAAATGACCTAAAAATTTCAATCACCCTTATTGGAGATCAGAGGAGGAAACTTGCCGATTACTTTAACCTTGTGTTGATCGAATTGCATTGCTTGGTATGATATCTTATGCCGTTGTATAATCCCCTCTTTTACCATAAAATGACATTTTTCTCAATTTAGTACTAGGTATGTTTCCATACACTGTTGAAGGACTTTAGCCAAGTGATCAAGATAAGCCTCAAATGTATTACCCACTACTGGAAGGTTGTCCATGAAGACCTCCATTGTGTTTTCCACCATGTCCAAAAATATGGATAGCATACACCTTTGAAAGGTGGAGAGAGCATCACATAACCCAAAGTTATGTGTTTAAAAGCAAATGTACCATACCAATATGTGAAGGTAGTCTTCTCTTGGTTCCTTAGAGCTATAGAGAGTTAATTATACTCAGAATACCCATCAAGAAAATAATACCAACCTTGCCCCGCCAAATGATCTAGTATTTGATCTTTGAAAGGCATAGAGGAATGGTGTTTTTCTAACCATGAGTTGAGTTTATGGTAATCCAAACATACTCTTCAACCTATAACCGTTCTAGTGGGAACAAGCACATTTTATTGGAAATCACTTTGATTCCCCCTTCTTGGGCACACATTATACCAGAGTTACCTATGTGTTATTCGAGATTGGATACACGATGCTTGTATCAAGCCATTTGATAATCTCATTCATAGCAACCTTTTTTATTGGTTTGTTCAATATCCTTTTATATTCCACGCTTAGCACACATTTAGTCTCCAACTTTATTTTATAGGTGCAAATACTAAGAGGGATCCTGATAATATCGATAATTGTCCAACCAAGAGCCCTTATAAATTTCTTCAATATCAATTTCAAAGCCTCAACTTGCCACACTAACAAATCCACCTCTATAATAATGGGTAAGGTATTCTCTTTGCCAAGAATACATAGTAACAATGATGGGGGAGCAACTTGAGTTCAATTTGTGGAGGCTTTTCTATTGAAGGCCATATGGAGGACTTCCCCAATTCTTTAGATTAAGGTCAAGTTTAAGCGGTTTCTTGTTGTATGAACCAAGACCGGTAAAAGAGTCAACAACTTTATCATAATCTTTAATATTTTTAGTCCAATAATTCCACAAGTCTACCGCTAGTGGTTCACCAATAAAGTATACCTCCATTACATTGGCAACTACATTGTGAATCACATCACTCACCAAGATAACTTGCAAATTTCTAGGTTGCTCTATGGACTTACATATATTGAAGGTGACTTTATCACCATTGACCCAAAACTTCAACTCACCGTACTCTACATCAATAAGAAATCTATCGGTATCCAAGAATGGCCTACCAAGAATAATAGAAACTACACAATAATCTCATGATGTAGAATAAAAAAATTCTAGGGAATATGAACCTATTAGCTCAAATAAAAACATCATAGGGAACCCCCACCAACCATTTTATGGATTGATCTTCCATCAAAAGCCTCATAATAGTAGCTCTGGGATTACCCAAGACTAACTTCTTGAACATATAAAATGGTATAAAATTTATACACTCCCTAAGACCACACAAAGTTTTAGAAAATTGATCAACACCAATCGTATAAGAGATGGTAAGCGCCCCAGATATTTTTTTTTCACCACCATGTTACTAGACATAATTACATTACAATGACTCTCTATTTAGTTACCAAGTCCTTCATGAACTTGGCATAACTACAAATTTCACTTAAGGCCTCTACCAATGAAGCATTCACCAACAAGTTTCTAAATTTGGATAAAAACTTCTTAAATTCAATATCATCCTCCTATTCTTACAACTTTGTAGGAACTAAGGAGATATCTTGATTGTCGGTTTTAAGGAAACCTTGTTTCTTTTGGATTTGAGGAATTTTCATCAATCACTTATTGTTTCTCTTCACTCTCCACCATATCTTTAACCTATTCCAGTTTTCAACATCTGACTCCTTGAGAATAAGAACTTTTTCATTCGGCTTGCCAAGCCTCTTTTCTTTTTCCACTTGCTTGTTCTAAAATGACCCTATCATTGAGGTATTTATCAAGATCTAAGATCTCACTATCAAGTCTCTTTCCTTTCCTAGTAAAAATAGCATCATTATTGGATTTGTCACGATGTCACTAGGAAGCCTTTCCTTTTGTCTAGCATTGAGTAAGATGAGATTTAGCTCAATTTGGTCTCACGTTACTTAATAAAAAAACATGGGAAGTGTTTGTTTCATTCAGTTATGACAAGTCTCTCATCATTGCCATTAGCACTTTGTATCTCTCGTCAACCCTTATATGAAATCTAGTAAGTACATTTTCTTTCTTGCAATTTTTCAGAATAATAGAGGTGGTCTTTTTACCCCTTTTCCTATCATCTGGTGGGACATATCGATCATTAGATCTTCTTATCTCTCTAATAACAATCACGGTCATAATCACAGTCTCTCTAATCTTGATCCTTCCAATCTGTATCCTTGTTCTTCCAACCCTGGTTCCTGCCTTGCCTTAGATAAGTATGTCTTGAACCACTCATTTGATTTTCTAAGAAATGGACATACTATCAAGTGACTCAACATCCTTATCTTCATAAGTTGTATTAAATTTTAAAGTTATGGTGCTAACTGCTTTGGGAGTTGACCCCATGACATGCTTTGTTAAGAGATCCATTTGTTTCATGATCTTCGTTATGTTCTCATCTTTTTATTTATTATTTTTCCTAGTTCTTGGATTACATAATACATAGAGGGATCCCCTACAGCCATCTCAATATCTCATGTGTGCCATGCTATACTTTGCTTTGTCATTTGGTCTAACAATCCCATGGTAATTCTAAATATTTGATTTATTAATGACCCACTACCCAAGTTATCTACCACAATATTGTTCCATTGGTCCAATGACCTGTACAATATTTTTATCTGACAAATTATGGTTGGGGAAATATTGTAGAAATTTCTTCTTGAATCTTACCCCATGCTTCAAGAAATGGTTCACCACTCACTTGCCAAAAGTTTATGATCTCATCTTGTAATTAAAGCATGTGAGATAGAGGGAAAATTTATCAATGAAGACTTCCATAAATTTAACCCAATAATTAATAGATCCCTCAGGAAACTTCCACAGCCAGATCACCACTTCACCCATTAAAGAAAACGGTACCAACCTCAAATGGATAAACTTTTGTGATATACTAGCTATTTCAAATGAGCTTCAAATGAATATGAAATTCTTCAAATGTATATGAAATTTTTCAAATGAGTGTTTGCATCCCCATATGCTTGGAAACCAGATATTCCTTTTACTTAGAGTAGATGAAGCATAACAGACTTAAGACAAAAGGCTACATTGCCTACCATAAGAGGTAGACAAATTAAAAATCTCTTCTAGCATCACCCAATTGATCCTTATCCTCTAGTTTCCCATCAAAGGTAGAAGTATCTATACCATATTGAATCATCATTCCTAGTTGATTTATGTTATAACCTAATAAAAAAAATGCAACAAATAAAGTAAATTCAATTTATAGTTAACACAAGTGAATTAAAACACTGTAAAAATAAGTAGTAACTTTCATTCCCCCGAATAGAGCCTTTTTTAATAACTCTCAAATACACTCTAGAAAAGAATGTACATGGCTTTTATGTAATATATTCATCCAACTCATTGAGTTGGGGTCGATCCCATTGGGAATAAAGAAGACAGGTTCACCTTCAGGTGTAATAAGTCACTGGATGCTTGCTCGTAATAAGTAAAATGTGATAAAAATAAATTTGGTTTTTTTAGAATATTCTTGTATTAAATTTATCCATTTAAGCTTGGTTTGCAAGAATGAATTAGAAATTTTGTAATCAAAGATCAAGGTCACTTGGGGTTATTCTCTCATGAGTGTGAGTACTTCCATAGATAAATAGATATTTTCCTAAATTCAACTAATTGTTACAGGTAGGTTAGGTATTAGATTTTATTACCAATATCTCAATATAATATTAAATCACAAGTGGTTTCTTTAAAATACCACTCAAGTGTTACTACATAACCAACCTAAAACTTCAATTTAGTAGCCTTATGTCTATGATCTGCCATTAAATGATCAAAATCAAGTCATTATTAACCACTACTCCCAATCATTATCCTCTTTGTCAAGGGTGATAAGGGATGTAGGCTTAACTAGAGTTTTCAACCTCTAGATATAGATTAAAAACATATATTAGAGGTCAAAAATGCATAATAATTAATTAACTAAAAAGTCAAACAAATAACACCCCTGCAATAATCACTGCTAAATCATACATAAACCCAAGTTGAGAAATTTTGCTACTTATAGAGAGAGAAAAAGGAAACATACCTATATTCTCATTGAGATATTCCATTCAATCCAATATCCATAAGTGAAATCTAATTCAGAAGTAAAAGAATAAGAAATAAACCAAATTCCAACCGTAAGGTTTCAACTACAAGCTTATAGATCAAAATTGAGAAAAGATAGGTTTTCAAGCTACCAAAAAGCCTTTTATGGTTGAAGCAAAAAATGGGACAAGAAATTATAAAACTGCCACTACATCTACCATAGAGAAGAAACCTCAGCATCATCAAAGTCAATGGCAATATGCCGAAGTACTTCTTGGTCGTGAAACCAGCATTGACTTTAAGCTTTTGTGATTTATGTCTAGTGACTTTGGCAATGGACTAAAGCCTTGCCAAACTATTCAACAAAGCACAAAACTCCTTCCCTTTATCATCGATCTATTTGGTTTAGAATTTGTCGAATCTATTAAGTTAGGAAATGGAACTACTAATTAGGCAATACATTGATTATATTGGTGATGCCCTTTTGCATTGTTGTCTCTAATTCATTATTTTTTTCCTTCTTTATGTTCTATCAATTACTCCTTGTCTTTAACCTTGAAAATAAACAAAACTAACATTTGAAAATAACTCAATATAGCATTATGGACTTAATTTCTTACCATTTTTAGGCCAAATAAGTCACAAGTTTATGACTCATCATAAGGGTACCTCAACTCAGGTAAATTGTCTGAGTTAAGGTTGGATATCATAAGGGTACAAAGTGTAAATTGGATATGAATAAAAAGTTAGTAAAAGAAAAGAATATAGATTCAGGTGTGGTAAGAAGAATAATAAGAAAAAAGTGATGAATAAATTTTGCAAAATAAAGAAAAAGTGTACTAAGAAAACCACACCTGAAATCTAAAGAAAAGCAAAGAATAATAAGGAAAAAGAAAATAAGTGAGATTAAAAAAATCCAATAATAGTGTAGTGACAAGCAGAATTGGGTCACTGTATCCATATTAGCATACACATCCCAAAGCCTACAGTACAATCCCATAAAAGTCCAATAGTGATCCTAGTCCAATCATCCAAAAAACTAAGGCGCAAAAAATAAGAGCAAGCCTATGGTATTTCACATAAACTATTAGAACTTCTTTGTAAGAGTGAATATATTGATTTATTCCCTGAGTATATTTACATCTTTAGACTATATCATCGAGGAGAAACACTCCTGCGAGCCATATTAGGCTAAAAAGCTTTGGAATAGGGATTTTCTGTATCCATCCAAGAATCACATCATCAAAGAAGAAATACCAATCTTGAATTCAAGGTCAAATTCAAGACCGCTACCAGAAAATCAACAGCTCAAGATGAAGAATTTCCAATTTGCCAACTTAAGAAGTGATCATAGGAAAGGCCACCTGCCTCAAACACTTTAACTCCAATAAAGGCAAATCCACATCGTAGGAAAGGAGCATCCAATCTCCACACAAATAACAAGGCCAACCCATCACAAGGGAATGAACCTAACAAATCTAAGAGATGAATCCATGACATCTCAATCTCAAAACCGCAAAGTAATGATATAGCCACAAGTGAATAACGGACCTCAAACTGGTCAATTTGGCAAATGGGCTATATAAAAAGGGATGGCCACAGTAAAGGCCTATGCAACCCAGATGGCAAATCTAAGGACCCTACACTCAAAAATAGGTGATATAACTAAATTGTTGACTATGGAATTACATCAACACCATGAAAGGTACACTTACCTTTGGTATCATAATACATCCTTGAACCAACCTAATACAGTTAAGCAAGAAGAAACATAGTCAACCTTACTATGCTAGGGGAAAGAAATCATCAAATCAGGCTATATCTACTCAAGCCACCGAATAAGATCCCAAAATGAAATTCTGACTAGATAACACTAGTCTAAACATCTACCCAGCGAGGATCAATTTCATCAAGTAATAGTATCAATAACCTTAAGTAGTGGTAGCAATAGAAACAACAATATCAAAATCAATAAAATGAATAGGTGGTACCAAAATGAACATCAATACCATGTACCACTCAAGGGAAATAAGAAGGTCAATATGTTAAGATAAAAGGGACTCAAACCCAAATACTACACTCATAAAGAGAAATATCAGCACAGATTTACTCCACACACTATTAAACGAAATAAACCATGAAATAGTAACATAATCATGAATTTTATAATAAGGCACATTATAACCAATATCATTCATCAAGGCATATAATCATTAATTGGTATGAAAACCCCAAAACATATCATAAAAGATGATTGTAGGAAATAAAACCATGCCTATCATGGTAAATTCCGCAGTCATATGCCTAACAGGCTTAGGGAAACTAAATCTAAATGAGTTCACACCCAAATCGACTGACTAAATCATTAAATAAAGCACCAAGTGCGCTATCTTTAACTAAAGATGCCACGGCATCACGGGGCCGATCAAGATGAGATGAATAACTAGAAATCCCATGTCGAAGATACTTTCTAGACTTGTAACCAATCTCTCTACCAAAGAAATAACTTCTGGAGCTCTAATCCGGGTGGGCAACAAAACTAAGCCTAAATAGTTGGCCAACTGACATTGGGAACAATCTCTACTATAATGGTCATCCTTCCCGCAATCATAGCATATCTCAACAACTCTAGGCTAGCAGGGAATACATGCTAACTCTATTTAATAAACTATCTCATATCTAGGACACTTTCTAAGCTAGTTTCTCCACTCAACACTACCAACTTAAAATCCTAGAAAGCTCTGAGATAATGCCACTCATAATCCAGAATGGCTCCCATGACCTAGAGAACCATACCTAAACTTTGTAAGGTCTGATGGAAAATCTTCCCACCATGATCATCATGACTAATTTGAGAATTTCTCATAATCTGAACCAACACTTATGTAGAGTCGATATGTTGTAAATAAAGTTAAACTCTATCAAAAGAATCCTCACTCTCGAAAAAATACCAATAGCACTATACGGATGCCATAGCCTCTTTCCACCAATTCCATAAGTCTCCATACATGCTCTCTATGGTCATCTCATAATCAACATCCTGAGGAAAGGAAAACTCAACTGCTATCAAATGCTTCAATGCCAAGTGGAGTGGCAATACACACCCTCTAACATATCCATGCACTTCTCAAAAGGATATAGCATAGGAATAAGTTTGGCCAACTCGGGATATCCAATCTTGAACTAAGAAATTGGTCAAGAACCCTGACTAAAGCCAACATACCAAAATCTGGTTTGAGAACAACTCAATGATTCGAATGTCATCCATGACTAAGATGAATCTACAACATGACTTAAATTTCTAATGTCAAACCTCAAAGGGATGAAATATTCACAAGCTTAACTGTCCCCATATCGTTTTAGTTGATGCTGAAGAACTATGATATTCATCTATAACTCTCTAGTCTAACATTGTGGTAAAATTCTGGAAGCATGTGTTTAAGTCTCATCCGTTTCTTTCGACCATCTTGCATCATTCATTATGGACAGAATAGAATCAAAAAATATTTTTAAGGTTCATAAAAATATCGACACATGATAAAGAGTCAAGAAGTGAATTTCCTAACAATGTCACTATAGCCTCTCGAAGATAGGTTACGAATGTCTCCGCCCCAATCTATAGGACTCTACTAAATACTTAGCTCTTGAACTAACACACCAGTGAAACCTAGTCTCTGATAGGACTCTACAAAATACTTAGCTCTTGAACTAACACACCGGTGAAACCTAGTCTCTAATACCAATTTGTCACGGCCCAATTTGTTAGGTCATTATGGCGCCTAGTATAACCCACTAATCGGAGATCCAAACCCATATTCCAGAATGACTAGTAACAAACTACTAACTATATAAAGACAAGAATTTTGGAATAGGTGAAATAAAGTAGCAATTATATAATATAATCCCAAAACATGGTGGTATAAGTATAAGAGCCTCTAATATAACAAGAGTACCGGAGTGAATTAGAACTAAACATACTAATAAAACTTATCTTCGAATACAACATAAAGACTAGTCTAATACATAGGAGTGAGATAGGCAATACTCCAAGTGTCAGAGTCTCACTCTAAGTCTTTAAACCATGGCTACTTTGCACGATGCACACATCAAAGGCGATAACTTGTACTATGATTTGCTGGTTGCAGATGTGTAGTATGAGTACCAAATTAATGGTACTTAGTAGGTAACTGGCAGCTGAACTCCAAATATAAAGTAGATATATACAATATATAAGCAAAATGAAAACTACACCTAAGAGTCTAGAAATCATATAGCAATTCAATGAGATAATAAGGATAGACTATTCTAGTTATGTCCAAGAGTTTAATTAGATAAGTCAAAGGAAGAATCAACGATAAACTATCCTATTCCAGTCCTATTCATAAATCGTAATGCTACACTTACTGGCCAATATGCCAAGTACAAGTGAAAGAAAAATACATATAAATATACAAGGACAAGAAAGGAGTATACAATACGAACATTTTGAAGAAAGGATAAAGATAGTTCCATAGCTACATATAGCTAGGTATATATATATATGTGGATATGAAGTCAACTCAAAGCACAACCTAAATCATCATGTCTTCACTTTAAAACCTTATTATAATCCTATTTAGATCTAATAGTATCATACTCATAGTTCTAATCCATATGGCTAGGCATGAAATAAGCATGCACAATAATGCAATCATAAGACAGAAGAGGCCAGAAATATACCTCAAATCCCGATACCAAATCAATCTCTCAACAGTCTTAAGCTATATATAACAATGATTATAACAATAATAATAACAATATCCACAAAGGCGAGTAATCAGCTATTTCAGACAACGAAATACCTAACCTAAACTACTCATACCACCACCGCCTTAGGATCGAAAGGTCCAATAAATGTACAACAATATAAGGCATAGTCATTACCCATATCTATGCAACCATCACATACCAGCTGATAGACATAGGCATATACTAGTGATATGCGATGCGCATGCAAGAATAAATGTAATGTACATAATCAATATCATAATCTCATCATCATAACCATCATCATCATTATAACCAACCCTAGGCCTTGTCAGGTATCAATATATCATCACAATATCCTTCGGCCTTTCCGAGTATCAACATCATCATCACAATATCCTCTGTATTTTTTGGGTATCAATATGATCATCACAATATCCTTCGGCCTTATCAGGTATCTATATAATCATCACAACATCCTTCGAACTCGAAATGAATATATATATATATATATATATATAAATCATAATCATTAATACATATATATAGATATATAATAGATGCACAGGCTCAGGCCGTGGCTAAAAGAGTATAAATTCATAAGTCTATTTCTCAAAATGATCTTTGGGACTAAATCATTATAAAAGTGTAGAAAGGGTCAAAATATCTCATGACCGGAGTAAATAATAGTGTCAAGTTATGGACCAGAATCTGTCTTGTTCAAATCTTTAAAATAATATTTTTAACCTCTTTTATACATATAAATATTCCATTTAGTTAGACAATTATTATAGTACAGATATCCATTATTGCGTTGAAAAATGGGTTTTAATCTTTATTTGGGAAAATAGTGATAAGATTGTATTTTAGCTAGGATCACATCAATACTAATATAATAATCATGAATGTATCGAATCTATGCATTCCATCACCAGTATTCAATAAATGAAATCATAAGCAACATAAACATATATGTATCCATATTCTACAACCGTATCTTTTACATAGATAAATACTTCTCAGATATCCAACCAATATCATAAGACAACCCTCAACCCAATAATATATCCAGAATAATCACAACATGATAATCACAGCCTTAGTCCCATATACATATTCATTCTCATATTGAAATTCATTTTTATAAGTCGTAGCATATCTTTAATCATTGCACAAATAAGAGGCATAATACATAAGGAATAACTCAAAACTATAAGCATATCACATTTATAAGGCATCTCATATCTATAGGTCGTACATCATGCCTATGAAGAATATCATCACTAAAGGCCATTTGTCGTGTCTAAGAGGAATATCTTCTTTATAGGCTAATAATCAAATCTAAGAGGAAAGTCATATCTATAGGAAGAATAATCACAACTAAGAGGAAAATCATCTCTATAGGCCCAAAATCATAACTATGAGGAATATCATCTTTAAGGACCCAATATCATGTCTAAGAGAAAATAGCACCTCTATGGGGTAGATATCAAGTCTAATAGAAAATAGCATCTCTATGGGCCAAATATCAAGTCTAAGAGGAAACATCATTTCTAAAGGCCCACTATCATGTCTAAGAGAGAATAATATCTCTAAAGGCCCATTATCACATCCATAAAGAATATCAATGGCAAAAGTCATAAGTCATAATTCGAAGAACATAACCACAATTTAAAAAGGCTCGAAGTAAACTTATTCTTAAGGCTCGCTATTCTCGATTAGGCCTAACATCCGACCAGGTGGTATGATACAGAGGATGCCTATCCCAAAGTAGAAATAGGAGCGGATTACTATTGTGTCTAAATGCATATGAAAGCGTACTTGGTCATACAATTAATATAGGATTAAGAGTCTAAATATCGTACCCATAGGGACTTCTAATTCAGCAAGTTCCTTAACTTAATTATACTAGTGTCTCAAACTAGTGCAAACACAATCGACTAAGACAAAGGGTGTTTGTAATTCTAAATAAACTAACAATCAATATTTAAGATAGTTACGCACTTAGAAAAGTTGTAAACAATATGACAGGGAAATTCTAGCATCAAGTTACTTCATGCAATTTCGCATACCATTACACTTTTATTGGTTATGTTGTAAGTAAGTTTGTTGATTCACAAGGTTGATAATATGATTATGGTCTTATGAGCCTCTAATCATCTACCTAAAAATATATCACAATTATATCATTGAGTGGAGATTCAATAATTCAGTTTAGATGCATTAGAATATCTTCTAATATTTGAACCAAATAAGGCATTCTAGGTATATTCCTATCCTAGATGGGAATCAAATCTTTAATTTATGAAAGATTAGAACTGGTCCCTTAAACTTCTCATTCTATTTTAATGATTCTTCATCTAGATTCAAAAGAGGATTATAGATGTATCTTAAAGTTGACCAAGTATTAAAATAGTAAAAGCAAAAGTTTAAGAACAACCCACGAGATAATTCAATGTTAAACCAACTCAATAGTATGAAATATAATCATGCGTTCAGCCTCAACCACAAAATAAAGGTTATTAGCCACTCATGTTCAAAATCAACATCATAGAATTTAAGATGTTCATACAATAATTTAAATAGAAGAGAATAGTAGACAAGTATCACGAAGTCCATACCTTGCATGTGTTAATCCCTCGTGACATACATAATAATCCTTATAAAAATAAGTGTCCTCTTTATAGTAGAAAGAAAAAAGCTACCAAAAGACACCTTTCGTGCAACTTTGAAGTCATAGAGTAGTAGCTTCATACCACAATAGAATCACGCCCTATCACTATTTTGTGCAACTCAATTTTGTGCTCCCTCGTGCCATCCCAATAAAATAGAGAATAACTTTTGTGGCACGAAGGCATGTTTTGGCTTTCAATTTTCCAATCGAGTGGAATATTTACACTTTTCTTTGTATCCTATAGTTCGTAGATACCTTCTTACAGCTCTTTGAGCTCGTCTCACATCTTGATCTCAAACATATTGTATTCCTCATCCACAAGAACTTTTTTAATTCCAAAGTAAGCTCAATATTTGCAAAAATCTCAACTTGAAAACACTTATCATATCCATTATTTGATGAACACAATTTAATCTCAATCAAATGAATATATACACAATATATCTCATAAAATTGGTACAAGTATAGGCAATAATTAGCAGTTGAACATATAAATACACCTAAGATCAATTACTATGGATTTTGTCGTTGGTCTCCCCCCAACTTTTGGGAAGTTCAATTACAATTGGGT
Source organism: Capsicum annuum (assembly GCF_002878395.1). Lineage (NCBI taxonomy): Eukaryota > Viridiplantae > Streptophyta > Magnoliopsida > Solanales > Solanaceae > Capsicum > Capsicum annuum. The sequence goes on from NC_061111.1 coordinate 85,705,994, forward strand.
GATTGTGGATAGGTTGACTAAATTAATATATTTTGTATCTATGAAAGTGAAATATAATATGGAAAAGTTGGTCAAGATCTATATTCGAAAGATTCGATTGCATGATGGATATATCTCTATTATTTCTAATAGGGGTACGTGGTGTACCTTAAATTTTTGGAGCTCTATGTTGAGTGAGTTATGTACTCAACTTGAGATGAGCATAGCATTTCACCCTCAAATTGATGGCTAGTCAAAGTTGACCATTGAGGTATCAGAGGACTGACATGACCTGTCCTGGGGCCTTATCATAATGGGCGTCCCAAATTTGACCAGGACCGGAGACCACCGTCGTAACCCAACCCAACCTTCAGTCGTCTGCCCTGAGTTGGCTGAATTTCGAATTTGTAACAAGATAGTGTAACAGCTCACATAAAGACTCTAGGATAAGATCACAACCATGACTGACCCAATTGAGTCCAATCACAACCATGACCGACCCAATTGAGTCCAACCATCCTATACCAATAATCTAACCATACCAAACCAAAGGCCATAAACCAAGCCATAACCAAAGATGTTCCAAACAACAACAACAACAACAAACCCAATGTATTCCCACATAGTGGGGTCTGGGCAGGGTAAGATGTACGCAGTCCATACCACTACCTTTGGAGAAGTAGAACAACATGTTCCAAGATATAGTATAATTAATCCCAAAATGAAATATGATGGAACAATGACAAATTATGTCCGATGATGCCAGCTTCCCAGCTTATTCCAATGCCAAGACAGACACCTATACCGATTCCGCCCATTCAAACCTATAGAAGTACAACAAAGTTGCTAACCAAAAGAGTAATAATATCCAGTTGGGACATGCCTCCAACCATAGCCAAAACCAATATCCAAAAATAAACCAAAATGTCTAAAAGTGTCCATCATATGAAATGAAGCCTTCTAAAAAGATATAAGCTCACCACTTCAGTCCAATTATTGATCCCTAAGTTAGTCACTATATAAGAGAAGTAGAATGACTGGTTCCTACATAGAGTGGGTATACAGCCGCGGTAGACGGGGTTAGCGAGTGACAACTAGCACGATCTCAGGGTAAGGATAAAATAATGCCATTTATAAGACCAAGTAAAACCATCCATATGCACACAACCATACTTATATATATATATAACTATACCAGGAAAAGGGATCGGATTTAGCATGCCTTTAAAACCTTTACCTAGGCTACCTAGCTTTGTCGTCCTAAACCACCTATGAGCTATATGGGTTCAGCTCCCTCTGCTAAAAGAGCCCCAGAGCGTGTAACCACACGACGAGGGAAGAAAACCTTGGGATGACTATTACATCCCCCAAATATAGTGTGACATCATGCACATGCTCACCAAGACCAACCTAATATCGGAAAATATGAGTTTTTAGGTTTGGTCCCCCAGGACCTCCACCTTCGACGGCTTTGCTACACAACTTGACATTATTGCCTAATTAAAACAAATTTCCAATAAACCAGACCATTTTCATTTATTAACCAAGGCCATTGATGTTTGTATCGTCATACCAATCATTACTTTCAAGATTATCCATAGCTAACCATTTATGGGTTTAAAGGGACTTTCAAGTGCCTTTCCATTTACCATATTAAACCATTTGGGGAATTACATGTTCCCTTCAAGCATAATCATTATCCATTTACCATTCCAAGCTATTTAAACCATCCATAATTCATTTGCCAAGATTTCAAAACATGCAAGAGGTCTAATAAGGTAGTCAATGCAATGAACAATCTTTATAAGCATTTTATCAAACACATATGGGGCATAATATGACCAAAACCAATTCCAATTACCATTAAACCATCCCCATGCAATCCAAATATCCAAAACCACCATTAATGCATATAAAAGCATAATTAAAACCATGTGAAACCATAACCAACCATTTAATAGCAAAACCCCCAAATCATAGTTGAAAACCAAAATCTTACAATAATTGAAATCATGGAAACATACATATGAACCATGCATTTAGATAAAATTAACAATGAGGGAAGAGAACATGCCTTAAACCAAGATGATTATGGAAAGAAAGCACCAAGATAAGCTCTAAATCATTCCTCTAGTTGAAACCCTAGCTTCCCTTGCCCAAAAGATCTTGAGAGAATTATGGAGTGTTTTAGAAAAGTTTCTAAGTGTTAATGAATGGAATAATAGGGTAAATAACCTTCCAAGTAGGTTAGAAGTCATAGGGAATTATTTGGATAAGTGGGGAAATGTCCAGAATACCCCACTTAAGGTGCTCCAAAATCCCATCATGAGGATACAACTGTTCCATATGAGTCGTACCCTTCCAATAAATCTAGTACTCTCCACTCGTACCCCAGCCTCTACCTTGAGATCACACATTGCCCAGCATACGACTCATCCAATCAAGTCGTATTCAAAGCATACGATCCATACCTTTCATCCGTACCCATGGTAGATTTAAAACCAAGGAAGATTTAGACACTATCCACCATATGAGTCATAGTTATGACTCGTACCCTGGCTTACGGCTCATGGTGAGCCACTCGTACTCAGATCCAACCTAAGTAACCCAATCTAAGATTAAGTTAAGGAATCAAATAATCCATAACCACCAATACGACTTGTACCCCTCGATCGTACCCATTCCAGTAAAAAAAATCCATACCACCAACCAACACTGGTCAACATATGACTAGACCATACCATTTGTACCCTAATATATGGCTCTACCCATGAGTTGTATTGGGTCTAGAGATTAAAATTCTAGGAAATTTTCTAAGTCTATAAACCAAGGTATTTCAGTCTCCTCCACTAGGAACATTCGTCCCCGAATGACAGATAAGGTAGGGGTAACCACACGAACTAATCATTTGCATTATCAAATATATTCCCAATCTTTAACAAAGTTCATCCGCAACCAACGAACCTACCTATCAAAGATCTCAACCAACACTTTTTCATAAGATAAAGAATCAGTGATACCCAATCATTCTAAATGAACAACCAAAGAAGGATCACCAATGCACTTCCTCAACATGGAAACATGAAAGACCGAATGAACCAAGCTTAAGCTAGAAGGAAACTCTAGCTTATTAGCAACATTACCAACTCTCCGCAAAATCTCATAAGGATAAACATACCAGGGACTGAGCTTTCCTTTTTTGCCAAACCACACTACTCCCTTATGGGATATACCTGAGGAAAACCGTATCCCCAACCTCAAACTCCAAGTCTATATGCCTAACATCCACATAGGACTTTTGGTAACTTTGGATAGCCTTAAGCCTATCCCGAATCACCTTTACCTTTTCCATAGCCTGATAAACCAAGTCGGGACGAAACATATCTACCTCCTCAAGCTCAACCAACCAATAGGAGATATGCATATCCTACAATACAATGCCTCAAAAGGGGCCATACCAATACTAGAATGATAGCTATTGTGGTAAATAAACATAACCAAAGTTAGATGCTCATCCCAATTGCCACCATAATTAATCACGCAAGCCTGAAGCATATCCTCTAGTGTCTGAATAGTTCTATTTGCTTATCCATCCATCTACAAATAGAAAGTAGTACTTAGACTAACCTTAGTCCCTAATCCTTTCTAGAAAGATCGCAAGAAGTGAGATATAAACTATGTGTTGTGATCAGAAATAATCCCATGCAGCTTCATAATATCCTGAAGATACAACTTAGTATAATCCTCTATCGAGAAAGTAGTTAGCACTAGCAAAAAGTGTGCAGACTTAGTAATCCCATCCACGATGACCCAAATCAAATTATATTAGTTCTGAGATCGAGGAAGACCGGTAACAAAGTCCATATTGATCACTTCTTACTTTTGTTTAGGTAAATCAATTTCTTAATACAAACCTTCTGGCCTCATGTGCTCAACCTGAACCTATTGACACACCATGCACTTGGTTGGTAAATAAGCCGCATCCCTCTTCATGTCATTCCACCAATAGACCTTCTTAAGATCATGATACATCTTAGTCAAGCTAGGATGAACAATAAAGCGCAACTCATGCATCTTATCCAGGATCCTTTGTCGCAACCCGTCTACATCAAGAACATACAACCTCCCTTGGTACCATAAAGTACCATCACCACTTATCTCAAACACCTCTACCTTTTACCTATCAATGTTACTTTTGATTTTCATCAAGATAGGATCTAGCACTTGTTTCTCCTTAATTTCTGCACCAAGAGATGATCTAACCACTTCTTGAACCACCACACCACCATCCTTGGAGTCCAAGAGGTGAACTTCATGATTAGCCAAGCGATGAATATCCTTTACCAATTCCCATTTTTCTTTCTCTATATGAGCCAAACTCACTAAGGATAACCTGCTAAGAGCATCAGCAACCATATTAGCCTTACCTGGGTGATAGTGAAGACTCATATATAATTCTTGAGAAGCTCAAGCCATCTCCTCTGCGTGAGATAAAGCTCTTTCTAGGTGAACACATATTGTAAACTCTTATGATTGAAAAAGATATCCACGTGAACACCATACAAATAATGCTGTCATATTTTCAAAGCAAGCATAACCACCAATATCTCCAAATCATGAGTAGGATAATTCCTCTTATATACCTTCAACTGCTTGGAAGAATAGGCAATCACCTTACTATTATGCGTCAATACATAACCAAGACCTACCCGAGATGTATCGCAATAAACCACAAACCCATCATTTTCTTTCGACAAAATTAGAATTAGAGCCGAAGTTAACTTATTATTTAACTTCTCGATACACCCTTCACAAGCATTTGACTAAGAAAACTTGACCTTCTTCTAAGTTAACTTATTCAAAGGAGTAGTTATCGATGAAAATCTTTCCATAAACTGCCTATAATACCCAACTAAACCCAAGAATCTCCAAATGTCGGATGGAGTCATGGGTCTAGGCCACCTCTTCACCACAACACCCTTTTATGGATCTACCATGATCCACTCACTAGAAATAATGTGATACAAGAAATTTATAGCATTTAACCAAAACTCACTTTTTGAGAAATTGGTATGCAACTATTGTTCCTTTAAGTTCTGCAACACCACATGAAGGTGATTAGAATGCTCTACCTCACTCTTCAAATAAACTAAAATGTCATCAATAAACACAATAATGTATAGATCTAAATACTGATGAAAAACTCTATTCATCAGATTCATAACATATCCAGAGCATTAGTCAACCCAAATGAAATTACCAAAAATATAAAGTGCCTATATCAAGTATGAAAAGCCATCATAGGGATATCTACATCAGGTGAGGCCTCGGGTTCTTATCGGGATGCCAAAGCATACAAACTATTCTGACCAATAGTAGAACAAGGAGTAGTAAAAGAAATAAATGAGGCACCACCGAGTATAGAAGTAGAAGATGAAGCCACCGGTACCTTATATGCTCCTATAGCAACCTTATTAATCGAACAGTCTCTGACCCAATAGCCTACCTAGCAACACTTGAAGCATTTTCCCTTCTTTCATCATAATAACCCTGATAAGGATGACCACAGAATCAACAAAGAAGGCATGAAGAAACTGACTAACCCCCACTCGCCAGAGATGTAATGCCACAAGAATACACCTTTGATACCACACGGTGTTTACAGTCGCAAGTAACCCCAAGACAACTAATGAACTAGCATACTTTTAAGCAACTGAATAATAAAATATTAAATAGATGTTCTGCTGTGTGAAAATATATTTATGACAAAATCTAAGAGAAATTATATTACTGATATAATTTACAAGCTAATAAAAACTATGGAGAGAACTAAAATTACATGATTGACTTTGACTAACATTTATAAAGCCTCTACTATACTGACTTTAGGTAGCTGAGATATGCCTCCAACTACCACTAATCAATACATATGGAAAAAATATTAAAAAACAACACAATACATGAATTAAATTTGACTAGAGTTCTCGAAATAGGAGAACTCATTACCTGCTGGTTGGAAGTTGCAATTGTCTAATTATGATGTGTAGGCTAGAACTGGTACCTACATTATGAGAAAATATAGCACACAGACATATATATATAGATCAGTACTTCTAGAATGTACTGAGTAAGTAAGGGTGAATGCAGTAAGTAAAACTTGTTTCATACATAATATTAAAACATCCATGATTAGGTGTAAGTAGACTCACCAAGAGACTAAAATAAACTTAAAGTTGAAGTATCTTAAAACATGAGTAACAAGCATAATCTGATAAGCTAGTGAATCACTACACTTAGTTTATAAAAACGTTACTTTTGTAGAATAAATAGAAATAAAGTTGGGATACGGTAACACATGAATATGTGAACATTCAAAACCAAACATATATGTACTGAACTCATCTGATTAACTGAATAACTAAAACATGGGTGATGGGATGAGTGAAATCTAATAAAAAAGGATAAATGGCGTAAACATACTGAGTAGCTAATATATGAATATGAACTATAAAAAACATGAGATAGTTGAGCATAAATGCATGAAAACTATAGAATCTGAGAATAGAAGACCAAGTATAAGCATATTTCCAAAATAATCTATAAACTAAAAGACTAAAATCCGATAACTAAATAACTGAATATCTGTATGCTTTGGTCAAACTAACCTGAATTGAAACTACACTGAATACTATACTGAGACTGTGGAAGGTATCATCTAACCGACATGCCCCAATCTAAGCTAATCAAGGTCCAACCTATAACCCCTGTTGGAAAAGTGTCAGTATCATGCCATGGGTACTAACAATGTCTATGTGGATCTACTAAAGTGAAGTCCAAAAGGACTAAAGAGTCACCCTATACAGGAAGGTGCCCTGGTGAGATATATGTCAACCCTCAACTAGTGATTTAACATCACAAACCTACATTAGTTACGCATTTCTGGAATGCAAGGATTACTACTAAGAGTCACATCCTCTACTGGCAGGTAAGACCCTCATCTCTGGGTTTGCTCAGTGCTAAATCCTACTCCCAAATGAACTGACTTAGATTACTGAACTGATCTAAGTTAATTGATTATGATAAGTTACTGAATGAGTAATGCTCATACAAATCTAAAACCAATCTGAAAATACTGAGACTTAAGTAAACAACTAAGTTTTTGGGTATTTAGAACCCCCAAGACTCGATAACAATATCAATAGAAATATTCTAAAACTTTAAGAATATCATAAGTAGTTATTGTTCAAAACCCCAATCATCTAAGTATTTACTCAAACACTTGGAATTTCATAGACTTAAACATGAGAATAGTTAAAACATTTGGCAACAACATAATTGCAATATTAAAATCATGGATTTAGGAGATAACATGCGAATAACCATCATCCAAACATGTCAAGGGTGAATTGCAACGAAACCACTTGGGAATCATGAACTTGATCATGGGAATGTATTAAGTATGGCAGAATAGCATGATTACATGACTAAAATCATGAATTGGGGATTTACATGGATTTTGTGTGAAATAGGACATGGGCGTTTCATCAATACATGTAAAGATCATAACTTGAATAATAAGAATGTCTTAAAGATGAGGGAACAATATAGTTACATGGTAAAATTCATAACTTCAGGCTTTATCTTGAAATTACTTTGAACATGATATGGGAATTTTATCAAACATGTGGAAAACATGAATTTAAAACATGAGAATATTGCTAAAAATCATGAATTTAGGATCTATCATGGAATTCACTTGATAAAGCATGGGGAAACTCCAATTCATGACATGAGGAATTGAAAATCTTTCATGGAATCACACATGGGCTGAATTGAATTAAAAATACCATGAAAATATGAAATTCAATCTTTCGGAAATTCAATCTTTCTTGAATATATAAAATAACATAATGATTGAAAAATTCATTCTTTAATTGAAAGAAAAGGGTTTTGGACTCAATGGGTGAAAGGGGACCTATGGATGAACTCCCACATACTTTAATAGACTTGACTTGGTGGAGAAACCTTGACCGTAAAAGCCATGGAGATGATCTTGAAAGCTTTTTTGAGATTCTTCGATTAGGGAACTTAAAATCTTGATTTTTCTTGAAGATGAGGTGATGGAATGGATGATCTTGTGGGGGAATGATTAGGGTTTGTTCTTGAGAGTGAAATATGAGAATGAGGATAAATAATGCCCTAATGAATTCTTAACATCGTGTTTTTACGACCTGGGTTGAGGTGGAAAAAGACTCAATTGACCCTCACTTATTTAAACAAAAAATTCATAACCCGGATTGTGTTTTGAAGGTTCACTATGATGCGGTATAATCACGGTGGCTTACTGGTTCTGACGAAAATGATCATAACTTTTTGGTCGAGTATCGGATTAAAGTAAAATAGGTATCATTAGAAAGCTGACTCAATTATATGCTATTTGGTGGATCTTGAGCTGAAAAATTCTACATACATTAAAAGTTATACACTTTAAAAGTTGACCCTTTTAGAATCGAACACCAAACTTTTGACGAATCTAAGGTTCCTAGCTCAACTTGGCTCTTCATGATTTCTATGAACATTCTTCACCTAATAGGCACTTCACACACTAGGATAAACACCATGATACATGCATTCAAATTATGAATCAAGAACATGATGAATACACTTTCACTGCGATGCGATGAGTGTCTCATTGCTATTCCTGACATTATGCGATGGAATCGCGTTGAGCAACTGGAATTGAAATCCAAACGTGACCCAATCCTCATTCAAAAAATCCAAAACATACTCGAGACATGCTCCTTACACCCCTAAACGTGAACCAACTTAGAAACCATCATCTCAAAGTTTGGAAGGTCAACTAAAAATTACTTGACGTTATAAGGTCTTAGAAATGGCTTAGTCCCCAATGCTTAGTGAAAATTTCAAGCCTTAAGCCCCTTTAAGCATGCAAGTAAGAGCTGAATAGAGCTAGGATTAGTATGGGGTATTACAATATCTCCTCTTAGGAATATTCATCCTCGAATGAGATTGGTTAGACTGAGAATACTGGGAAACTAAGATCATATACTAAATATTCGCAACTGGAAACATGATACATAACTGAGTCTAAAACATGGTACATGAATTGAACATCATGAACTAAACTGATTCCTTGAATACGTGCAATAACATAAGAATTATTATAAGGCTGAGATAGAAATGAGAGAGTTAACTTATGAGTAACCATTACCTCGAGTTGGATCAAGTTTTGTGAATAAAAGGTGAGAGATCTAGTACATCACAACATTTCCCCTTGGGATACTTCATCCCCCGAATGACACTGACTTGGCTGAAATACTATGGAAAGACTTAGATGATGCATGTGGAACTTACGAACTGAATCATAACTGGATATCTAAAATCTGAAATTGATGCATAAACTGAGTTGAATTCATAATTTGCATGGATACGAATAGTTTACCTCATGGAATGGCCATATTCTTGAAACTTCGGATAGTACGACTAGATGTAAATATAGAAAACCATAGGAACTTGTCTATCTGACTGCTAAACTGAACTACTAGCTATATGGACTGAATCATACTGAAAGCTTATACTCAACTATACATTCCACTTGTACAACAACATGACATTCAAACCTATCTTCATAACCACACATGAACTTGTAGGAAAACAACCACAAAAGCACCTTTCTCATATTCTCTAAACCTCTATCCTTAAAACTTCCATGCACTACCCCAAGAAAACACACATAGAATTTCAACAAATAATGACATAAGGAGAGGTCACTAAAAGTTAGAACATGAGGAACTGAAGTAGAAAGAATACTATGCATAACTTGGCACTTAACTGAGGCCTGGGGAATAGAATATCAATATTATAAACTCATCAAAGAGGTCTAATCAGAGGACATACATGACATAATATAAATGTTGCTGATCATTAAGAGTGTAGCATGAGTACTTAAAAGTAAACATTTTGTAAAGCAGGAGTACATGATGAGTTGCATGACCTAAGTTTAGAGTTTATAAATTCATGGAACATGATTCGTACTGCTGAGTAAACTCGAACTCCTCATACTAGGAGTTGGAAGCATATATGATTTTCTATAAGTTGCATGAATATGATATGTGATCATGGAACTGACATGTAAAGCATGAGTAGATATCTTGATGACTGCAAAATTTTTCATTGAGATAGGAATGGGTTGGGCATCATCTTCCCTTACTGATGTTCTATAACATACTGATATCACTACAAAGATCCTAACTTGGTTACTTGTTCTATCATCTCCCCCTTAGATTTAAGTTGTTATTCTAAGTATGTAGCCCCTTTAAAATCTCCAAACTGAACTGGAATTACTTTACTCTGAGTTCACACCATCTAGATCTTTAACTCTCTTTTCTATTAGCTCAATCTTTAAAGATTTAAACTTTGATTCTAACACTTAACATGGATATCCCTAAACCTTCAATGAACTTTACTAACTTCCTTCATAGCCTACTAACATCACATCTAATCCATAAGAATTACCATTACACTTGACCATCCGACATCAACAACATATAATTTTGAATCAGCAAACTTAAATTCATACATATACTATTTCAAGCCTATTGATTCACTTTTCATGCAACTAGCCCCATGGATACATAATCTGTTTAATCTAGATAACACTATCCCAACTCTACTACTACAAAAATTCTGGGTTCATGCTTCTAATTCTAGGTCACATGCTGTCATAGGATTTTTGAGAGGGATCTGAGGGCACATATATCTTTGACTCAATGTATGATTTTCATGGACATAAATGAAATCTTTAAAAAATTTGAACATAAGGGCACTGATGGGATACTTTTGAGCCATTGTGAATCCCATAACTGTCTAGGGGACTGTCTAAGAAAACTCTATCTATAAGAGTTTAAGCTGGCTCTTTCTGTTAACTTAAAAGTAAGGTAGAGTTGAAATAAATAGAGGAAGAGGAGGATATATATGAGTCTCTTAGAGAACTTTCTACAGCATTATCTGAGACATGAAAGAAGGGAAACTTTTCTTAAATGCCCTGTAGCCTCTTGAAGAAAAGTACAGATGTCTCCGTACTGTTCTGCAAGACTCTACTAGACACGACTTCATATACACCCTAGGACACTTGAACACCTAGATCTAATACCAAGTTTGTAATGTCTCGGGAGTACACCTTGGACGCCACCCAGTTCTTACAGTGATAAGTGACCCAAGCTAACCCATGAACTGGCATACTATTAAGTAACTGAATTATAGAATATTAGATAGTTGTTTTCCTATGCAGAAATATAATCATGACAAAATCTGAGAGAAATTATATTACTGATACAATTAACAATCTGATAAAAAATGAGGAGAGAACTAAACTTACATGACTGACTCTGACTAACATCTATGAAACATTTATTATACTAACTCTAGGTAGCTGGGACATGCCTCCAACTACCACTAATCAATACATATGGAAAAAAATTGAAACACAACACAGTACATAAATTAAATCTGACTGAATTTCCTAAAATAGGATAACTCATCACCTGTTGGATGGAACCTGCAACTGTCTGATTATGATACATAGGCTATAACTAGCACAGAGACATATATATGGATTATTACTTCTAGAATTTACTGAATAAGTGGGGGTGAATGCAATAAGTAAAACTGGTTTCACACGTAATCTTAAAACATGCATGACTAAGTGTAAGTAGACTCACCAAGATACTTAAATAAACTGAAAGCTAAAGTACCTTAAAAAAAGAGTAACGAACATAATCTAATAAGCTGGTGAATCACTATACTTATTTTCTTAAAACCTTGCTTTTGCAAATAAGTACAACTAAAGTTGGGTTACGGTAACACATGAATAAGTGAACATTCTAAACCAAACATATATGTATTGAACTAATCTAATTAACTGAATAACTGAAACTTGGGTGACGGAATGAGAGAAATCTAAGAAAAAGGGATAAATGGCATAAACACACTGAGTAGCTGATATATGAATACAGATTACTAAAACATGAGATATCTAAGCACAATGCAAATAATTGTAGAAACTAAGAATGCATGACCAAGCATAAGCATATTTCTAAAATAATCTGTAGACTAAAAGACTGAAATTTGATAACTGAAAAACCGAATATCTATATGCTTTGGTCAAACAAGCCTAAACTAAAACAACACTAAATACTATACTAAGACTATAGGAGGTATCATCTAACTGACATGACCCAATCTGAGCTAATCATGGTCCAACCTATAACCCAGTTGGAAGGGTGTCAGTACCGTGCCACGGGTACTAACAATGGTTGTGTGGATCTACTAAAGTGAAGTCCCAAAGGATTAAAGAGTCACCCTCTACTACAAGGTGCCTTAGTGATATATGTGTAAACCCTCAACTGGAAGGTTAATATCCCAAATCTATACTGGCTACGTAGTTATGGAATGCAGGGATTGCTACTAAGAGTCATACCCTCTACTGGCAGGTGAGCCCCCTATCCCTAGGTTAGCTCAATGCTAAATCTTACTCGGATTACTGAACTGATCTAAGTTTAACTAATTATGATAACTGACTGAATGAATAATGTTCATACAAATTAGAAACCATTCTGAAAATGCTGAGACTAAGTAAATAGATATGTTTTTGGGTATTCAAAACCCCTAGGACTCAATAACAATAGCATTGTTCAAAAAGCCAATCATCTAGGAATTTCATCAAACACTTGGCATTTCATAGACTTAAGCATGAGAATAGTTAAAACATGTGATAATAGTATAATTGCAATATTAAAATCACAGATTTAGGAGATAACATACGAATAACCACCATCCAAATGTGTCAAGGGTGAATTGTAATGAAACCACTTGGGAATCATGAACTTGAACATGTGAATGTCTTAAGCATGAGAGCATAGCATGATTACATGACTAAAATCATGAATTAGGGGATTTACATGGAATTCGCATGAAATAGGACATAGGCATTTCATTAATACATGCAAAGCTCATAACTAGAATCATAAGAATGTCTTAAACATGGGGGAACAATATAGTTACATGGTAAAATTCATAACTTCGGGATTAATCGTGAAATTACTTTGAACATGATATAGGAATTCATCAAACATATGAAAAGCATGAATTTAAAACATGGAAATATTGCTAAATAACATGAATTTAGGATGTATCATGGAATTCACTTGAATAAAGCATGGGGAAACTCCAATTCATGGCATGAGGAATTCAAAATCTTGAATGGAATCACACATGGGCTGAATTTAATTTAAAACACCATGCAAACATGAAGTTCAGTCTTTCTTGAATATCTAAAATAACATAATGACCAAAAAATTTATTCTTTAATTGGATGAAAAGGGTTTTGGGCTCCATGCATGAAAAGGGACCCATGGATGAACTCCCACATACCTTAATGGACTAGACTTGGTGGAGAAACCTTGACCTTGGAAGCCATGGAAATGATCTTGAAAGCTTTCTTGAGATTCTTGGATAAGGGAACTTAAAATATTGATTTTTCTTGAAGAGAAGGTGATGGAATGTATGACCTTGAGGGGGAATGATTAGGGTTTGTTCTTGAGAGTGAAATAGGAGAATAAGAACAAATAATGCCCTAATGTATGCTTAACATCATGTTTTTTCAACCTGGGTTGAGGCGGGAAAAGACTAAATTGACCCTCACTTATTTAAACCAAAAATTCATAACTCGGATTGCATTTTGAAGGCTCACCGCGATGCGGTATAATCACGATGGCTTACTAGTTCTGATGAAAATGATCATAACTTTTCGCTAGAGTATCGAATTGAAGCAAAATTGGTATAATTGAAAAGATAACTTAATTATCTACAATTTGGTGGGTCTTGATCTAAAAAATTCTACATACATTAAAAGTTATACACTTTAAAAGTTGACCCTTGTAGAATCGAACACCAAACTTTTGATGAATCTGCATTCTTCACCTAATAAGAACTTCACACAATAGGATAAAGATTATGACACATGCATTTAAATTATTAATCAAGGGCATGACGAATAAAACTTCACCGTAATATGATGAGTGTCTCATCGCTATTCCTGGAGCTACGCGGTGGAACCGCGTTGATCTATTGGAATTGAAATCCAAACGTGACCCAATCCTCATCTGAAAAATCCAAAATTTACCTGAGGTATGCTCCTTACACCCCTAAATATGAACCAACTTAAAAACTATTATCTCGGAGTTTGGAAGGTCAATTTAAAATTCCTCAAAGTTAGAAGGTCTTAAAAATGGTTAAGTCCCCAACACTTAGTGAAAATTTCAAGCCTTAAACCCCTTAAGTATACAACTAAAAATAGAATCGAGCTAGCATTAGTATGGTGTATTACATGATATTTGGTACCATATGCTCAAAAATTATCACCACCCTAATGATGCCTGTCACCCAACTAGTAAGAAGCTCTAGTAGAAGACAAGGAACCAGAACTCCACCACTTTTTTTCTGCCATTTGCCACCATCTCAACCACCTCGAGACTGAGCACCTCCCTGGTCAAAAAACCTGCTCCTCTTAAGGGTCCTAACTCCAAATTTCACTTTTTTTCTCTTCTCATCCTCTACCTACTGCATATGACTAGTCAACCTAGAGATATCCATATCTTTAACCAGCAAGGTAGTCTTGCTCTCCAAAATTAGATCCCGATTCAACCCAGAAGTGATCATCCTCATTCTAGACTACATGTCAACCTCCGAATTAGGAGAATTCCTTGATAATTGGTTAAACTTCAAGGAATATTCCTTGACAGACATCCTCCCTTGCTTGTGGTTCACAAACTTCTCTATATTTGCTTCCCTCAATTTTTGGGGAAAGAAATAATCCAAAAAATCACCAGAGAAGGAATCCCATAATAATGACTCCTATGTATCTCCTCTATCCCTATTCCACTTTTCATACCACTAATATTCAACCTCTTTGAGCTGATAAGCTGGAAAGTTCACCCCTTCCACATTGGTAGCCTGCATCACCCAAAATATCTTCTTTATTTTATCTAACAAGCCCTGTGGATCCTCCTCTACCTTCACTCCAGAAAAGATGGGAGGACTTATTTTTATAAATAAGCCAACCTTTGTGGCCTCAGTAGACAAGGCACTAGACACATCCCGTGTAGCCTGAGCAGTGACCAATTTTACAATAGCATGAATAAACTAATCGAATTCTATATTAGTCACCTCAGCTTGAGGAGTACCAGTAGAAACTAGTGGAACTTTAGAACTATTAGGGATAGGACCGTAAGATCAAAGATGAACCCCAGAAGTAGGATACACCCCTTCAACATTACCCCTAGATAGGATAAAAGAATTTTCTTATGTTTTAGATCTATGTGGCATGATCTGAAAGACAAACAAACAAGGAATAGTGAAGATTCCAGGACTGAGACTCCAAGCTTTAAAATAGAATACCAAGAAAGTGAAACTTTCCTAAATACTTTGTAGCTTTTCCCTTATGAGTGTGGCGTGTTACACACCCCTAAAAGTAAATCTACTTGACACGGTTTTGTGGAGTCCCAATTGACCATGAAACTGGATATGATACCAAGTTGACATGAGCCGCCCTAGGGCCTTGCCATAATAGGCATCCCAAGTCCGACCAGGATCGGAGACCACCTCCATAGCCTAACCCAACCTTTAACCGTCTGCCCTAAGTTGGCTAAATTTTAAGTGGGTAAAAAGATAGTGTAACAGCTCTCACAAAGACTCTAAGATAAGATCACAACTGTGATTGACCCAACTGATTCCAACCATCCCATCCCAATAATCCAACCATACCAAACAACACCAAAACAAGGTCCATAAACCAGACTATAACCAAAGATATTCCAAAACATAATATAACTAATGCCAAAATGAAATATGATGAAATAGTGAGAAATTATATCTAATGATACCAGCCTCCTAACTTATTTCAATGCCAAGGCTGACACCTATACCTATCCTGCCCATTCTAACTCATAAAAGTACCACAAAGCCTCTAACCAAAGAATAATAAAATCAAATTGGGATATGCCCCCAGCCATACCTAAAACCAATATCTAGAAATAAACCAAAATGTCTAAAAGTCTCCATAATATGAAATAGAGCATTTCAAAAGGATGGAAGCTCACCACTTCAGTCCAAATATTGATCCCTGAGTTAGTCACTATGTAAGAGGGGTAGAACGATTGGTTCCTGCATAGCGTGGGTATACAACCGCCAGTATATGGGGTTAGCAAGTGACTGCTAGCATGATCCCAAGGTAAGCATAAAATAATGCCATTTATAAGACCAAGTAAAACCATCCATATGAACACAACTATACATATATATATATATATATATAAATATAAATATGCTAAGAAAAGGGACCAGGTTTAGCATGCCTTTAAAACCTTTACCTAGGCTATATAGCTTTGCTGTCCTAAACCACCTACGGGCTATATGGGTTTAGCTCTCCTGGTAAAAGGGCCCCACTATGTTTAGCTGCACGACTAGGGAAGAAAACCTTGGGATGACTACTACATCGCCCAAATATAGTGTGACATCATATACACAGTCACCAAGACCAGCCTCATATCAGCAAATATGAGTTTCTAGTCTTAGTCCCCCTGGGACCTCCACCTTCCACGACTTTACTATACATCCGGCAATTATTTCCCAAAACCAATTTCAAAATATCCAAACCATTTTCCATTTAGTAACCAAGGTCGTTGACATTGGTATCATCAAACCAATCCTTACTTGCAAGTACATCCATAGCTAACCATTTATAGGTGTAAGGGGACTTTCAAGTGGCCTTCAATTTACCATATTAAATTACTTTTGGGATTTCATGTGCCCCTCAAGCATAACCATTAGCCATTTACCATTCCAATCTATTTAAACCATGCATAATTTCTTTACCAAGTTTTTAAAATATGCAATCGTTCCATTAAGGTAGTCAGTACAATGAACATATCTTTATAAGCATTTTATCAAACACAATGAGGGCATAACATGACCAAAATCAATTCTAATTACCAATTATCCAAAACAACCATTAATATATATAAAAGAATAATTAAAACCATGGGAAGCCATAACCAACCATTTAATATCAAAACCCCAAATCATATTTGAAAACCAAAATCATGCAATTAATGAAATCATGGAAGCATTCATAAAAACCATGCCTTTAGATAAAATTAACAGTGAAGGAAGAGAACATACCTTAAACTAATATGATGATAGAAAGAAATCACCAAGACAAGCTCCAAATAAATTCTCTAGTTGAAACCTTAGCTTTCCTTGCCCAAAAGCTCTTGAGAGAATTATGAAGTGTTTTAGAAAAGTTTCTAAGTGTTAATGAATGGAATAATAGGGTAAATAACCTTCCAAGTAGGTTAGAAGTCATGGGGCCTTATTTGAATAAGTTAGGAAATGTCCAAAATACCCCAACTTAAGTGGCACCAATCCCATAACAAGGATACAACTGTCCCACATGAGTCGTACCCTTTCAATACGAGTGGTACCCTCCACTCGTACCCCAACATCAATCTTGGGATCACACATTGTCCAACATATGACTCATCCAATCAAGTCGTATCCAAATCATATGATCCGTAGCCTCGGTAGATTTAAAGCCAAGGAAGAGTTACATATTGTCCACCATACAAGTCTTAGCTATGACTCGTACCCTGGCTTATGGCTCATAGTAAGCCACTCATACTCAGATCCAACCTAAGTAACCAATTCTAAGATTAAGTTAAGGAACCAAGTGATCTGTAACCATCAATACAACTCGTACCCCTAAGTTATACCCATTTAGTAACCAAAATCCATTTCACCAACCAATACTAGTCAGCATACGAATGGACCATACCATCTGTACCCCAATATACGGATCGTATCCATGAGTCATATTGGTCCAGAGATCAGAATTTTAGGTAATTTTCTGAGGTCTAGAAACCATGGTGTTTCAAGGACCTGATTCTAGAGTGTCTTATGAATTTTAGTGATAATTGGGAATAGTTATTACCCTTAATGGAGTTTTCTAATAATAGTTACTATTCCAGCATTCAGATGGTGCCTTTCAAGGCTTTATATGGGAGAAGGTGTAGATCCCCCATGGGATGGTTTGATTCATTTAAGGTTAGGCCTTAGGACATCGACTTATTGAGAGACTCGATGAAACGAGTGAGATTGATTCAGCAAAGGCTTGTGGATATCTAGAGTAGGTAGTGATATAAACCAACATAGTTTTGGATTAGGATTCTAAATCCAAATGTTAATATATTTTCAATAGATTAGTTTTACATAGTTTATAATTAGGTTTTAGAATCCTAGTTATATATTCCAATAGATCGGTGCAAGTCTATATAAAAACCATCTATGTACATGAATAAACTGAGAAGAGAAACATAAAGAGTTGTACTTTTTCCACTCAATATTATTTTATAAACTTCTAAACGACCTTAGAGCTTTGTTCTATCCTAAGTTATTTTGTATCTTGAAGCTTGTTTCACAATTCTTAACAGCCATTTCTACTTTCTCCACTTTCTCCTTTTCACCCGGATCGCCCTATCAATTCATAGTTATATGACCCATAAACTTGAAATCCTTAAAATATCTTGTTTGGAGGAGCTAGATAATCTAATGGATGCAGACCCTGAAGATTAGAGGCATTATTATGGAGGAACCACCATCTAAGGTTATGGTAAACAAAAATATAAAAAAACATCAATCCTAAATTCATATAAAGGGAAGAAAAAGACATTTAGGTGAGAACTTGACTAATGAAAACTGTGATTGAAGAGCCGATGTTCCTTATTATTCGATGTTTTTTGGCCAAACAAATTAGATAGTCTTTAGAATAATTACGTAAAAGCTGGAAGGATAAATATTTTAGTTGAACTAATAAATTCAAAGTATCAAACTCAGGTCAAATTTTGTCGATGAATATATAAGAGAATTCAAAGGAATTTATGATAGTTTTACTATTATGCATAAATTATTGAACAAATATAGCAATTTCATAGCTTTGCTAAAGGTCTTGAAAATAAATACATAACCTTGAAGACTATTATGTTGGGCAAAGCTCTATACCCGATCTTCACTCAGACTGTTAATGCACTAAGAGGGTATAATAGGAGAGAAGAAAAAAGTGATAAGGATCATGTCAATTAAGTCATAGTTTTTCAGGCCCATAAACATAAGGTTTGTTTGCCAGAGGCATAGACAACTCCTTTATAGGAAGAGGACACATGAATACATGCTAAAATTGTGGAAGAAACAACCATACTAAAATCTCTTGCTTTTATAGATGGGGATACTCCTACCAATATCAAAAGGAAACTCCACAAAGATTCTATACATCACAAATCAATGAACCATCAAACAATCATTACAAGGATTATGGGGAAAGCTTAAATTTTCACGAATGCCACCTCATGCTAAAGGAGGGATGATAGAAAGCAACATAGTTCTAGGATTTAGATATAGAATCCTAACATTAATATATTTGCAGTAGAGTAGTTTAATGTATTTTATAATTAGGATGTAGAATCCTATATCTATATTACAATAGGTAGTTATATGTCTACATAAAAAAATACCTATGTGCATGAATAAGTTGAGAAGAGAAACATAAGGAGTTGTAATTTTTACACTCAATATTGTTCTATGAACCTCTTTAGATAGAAGAGTTACGCTGATTGACAAGTTTGTAATGTGGCATTCATACTTAGTGACCAAGTTTTGTTGAAGGTAGACCCATGAAGGATGTGATAATATTTGGGGAGAAATGGAAGCTTGGTCCAAGGTTTATTGAACCTTTTAAGATTTTTGAGAAATTAGGAGATGTTTCCTATAAGTTGGATCAACCTCTAAACCTGTCAATAGTTCATTGGGTATTCCATATCTCAATGTTAAAGGTATATAGTCACGATGATTTTTATGTTATCCAATAGAATTTAGTTGTATTAGATCATGATTTATCCTTTGAAAAGGCTCATGTTTCTATTTTGGATAGGTATATTAGAAATTTAAGATCCAAGAATATTAATTATGTGAAAGTTCAAAGGATACATTACATGATTGAGAAGGCTATTTGTAAGGTCTAGTCTGATATATTATCAAGAACCAATTTATGAGTCATGATAGCACTTACTAAATATCGCTAGTAGGTAAGCCAAAACCATAACTCAGAGTTAACACAGTGGGTTAATTAAGTAGGAATTTACCAACATATGCCACATTCAAGAAACATAAGTTATAGATAACCAAGTGTTCTAATAGATAAGATAGACAATACAAGATACCAATACCACGACCTAGTAGAGCCAGTATAATAACATCTAACATCAATACAACCCAAAATACTTTGAACATGGTCAATACGCCTGTCTCGATACAAAACACTAAATAATAATAAGATAGAAAGAAATGGGAAACTCAGAACTCCAAGATCTCACCCGATCTCCAAAAGATCAACTCTACACTAACAATAGTCCACAACGATAGCTAGTACTCGAATCTACACCAAAAGATATAGAAGTGTAGTATGAGTACCAAAACAGTGGGTTCTTAGTAGGCATCATCGATCAACTAAGCTAAATCGTAATGTAAGTATGATAAGATATAAGATAGCATAAACTCTGTCAAGGTATAGAAACGAACCTGAATCATCCCCAACGTCACTGTATATAATAAGAAATTAAACTTGAATAACAATATAACATAAGGCATCAATACATTCTAATATCTCCGTACAAACATACATAAGTAACTTAAAATAATAACTTATTAGTAAGCATCATCATAGGCAAACAAAACTACAAAATTGGCTTCGATACGCCAATTGGTGTAGAAAAGTAAAAAACTCATCACAACCTCCCATACGATTGGGGATTACACCCAAGAGAAGGATAACACAATCAATCAACTCAATAGTCAACATTCATTGTCATTTGACTATTATTTCACAATTATCATCAATATGCCATTTACCAAGACTATCGTAACTCTTCAATCATTATACAAAGTATTCGCATTCCATAATACCATCATCAATTAACAATATTAGCATCGATATACACTAATAACCATGTACTAGTTAACCATATCTTATTTATTAATTCATTAGACTACTTGTCATCGCATAGCCTCTAGTCATCATTCAAATAACTATTTACCACATAGTTATAAATCACTACCCATTAGGAAAACATCATTACTAAGGTAGCATGATTTAATGTCTAGTCAATATCTACCAATAAATCTCAATTATCAACTAGTCAGTATTAGCCACTTTAACCAATATTCACCATTAATTATGAATTATCACTAATCCTACTTTTTTAATAATTATCAGTTATTACTAATTAATAATTATACCTCTTTATTAATATTTGACACTTATGGACCATTACCGCCATCACTAATATCTACAACATACCCAAATACATATAAGTTTACATAAGCATATAATTGTCATACATAGGGCTATCTAGACTCGAATTGGTAGATGTACACATAGGCACATCAATATAATCATCCTCCGACCTTGTCAGGTATCAACACATCATCATAATCATTCTCCAACCTCGTTGGGTATAAATATCATCATGATGTCTTCCAGCATTTTTGGGAATAAATATCATCATCGTATCCTCCAGCCTTATGATCCATCAATATATTATCGCAGCATCTTCCATCCTTAACGAGTATTATCATATCATTACAATATTCTTCGGCCTTACCGGGTATTACCATATCATCATAATATCATTTGGCTTTGTCAGGCATCACCATATAATCATAATATCCTCCTGCTTTATCGGACATTATTATATTATCATAATTAGAATCGATAGAAAATTCAATAGGATAATCGATCATATAATGAAGTATTATGTTTCCAACATAATTAAACACATAAATTCCTAATATAATTACTATGCATGACTCTTAACATAATTCATGGCACATTTGATAACTTCAACATTAGGAATGTGTTTTAGCATGCTTTCTAGCATAATTCCTAGCATGGAATAATCATAAGCAATAACATAAGCAATGGATCATTAATAGCATATTCAAAGGCTTAAGATTAGCATAAAGGATAATTTGTCATTAGCTTGAGAGATAGTTTCTTAATATCTTAGGCAATAGGTAATCCATGGCATCATTATAGTCTATTCATAGCATAGTCCATAATATAATTCATGGCTTAGACCATATCATAGTCAAGTGCTCATTTAGTAGAATAACTGTTAGCTCAATCAATAGCCATCATAATAGCAAAATCAATAGCTCCTCATAATCTTAACAAATAACTGATACATATGGCACAATTATTAGGCAATAATTTTAATGTCATTCATCATAACCAACAGTACCAAGGTTCCTCAATATTGCCTCAAAGAGGAATTATCTAGTCTTTACTAGGAGTACAAAGGTTTCAAGATAATTATCATCAATCTTAACTTAAGGTGGGTTAAGTGAAACACCCTAGGTTTTGACCCACAAAAAATTTCCTGGAATTTTGGTCTTTGGACCTAATATGACTCATGAGTATGAGCCATATATTGGGGTATGAATGGTATGGTCCAGTTGTATAATGATAAGTGTTGGTTGGTGGGATTGATTTTGGTCACTGGAATGGGTATGACTGGAATGGTATGAGTCATATGGTTGGATAAAGATCGTTTGGTTTGGGTTTCTCTTTGCTTAATCTTAGACTTTATTGCTTAAGTTGGATCTGAGTATGAGTGGCACACCATGAGCCATAAGCTAGGGTACGATTCATACACAGGACTCATATGGTGGTCAGTGTTCAAACCTCCTGGATTCTATTCTGCCAGAGGTATGATTTATAGGTACCAATCATACACTTGGATACAAATTGAGTTAGATGAGTCATTCCTTGGACAGTTTTAGGTTTAAGGGTGAGGCCAAGGTTATGAGTAGTGGGTACCACTCGTACAAGGAAGGTACAACTCATAAGGGTCAGTCGTATCTCTGTGATGGGATATTTGTCCAACTTAAGTGGGGTTATTCTGGATATTTCCCCACTTGCTCTAATAAGTCCCCACGACTTCTAACTTACTTGGGAGGCTATTTTTCCTATTATTCTATTCTTAAACACTTAGAAAATACTCTTAAATCCTCTCTAGAGTTCTTGGGCAAACAAAGCAAGGGATATTGGGGCTTATCTTAGAGATTTCTTTCCATCATCATCTTAGTTTAAGGCATGTTCTCTTCACCCATTGTTAGTTTCAACTAAAGGCATGGTTTTTATGAATGGTTTTCATTATTTCATTATTGTATGATTTTGGGTTTTCAACTATGATTTGAGAATTTTAATTAAAAATGATTGGTTATGGTTTCCTATGGTTTTAATTATGTTTTTACATAATTAGTTGTTTTGGATAATTGGATTGCATGGGAATGGTTAATGGTAATTGGAATTTGTTTTGTTTATATTATGCCCCCAATGTGTTTGAAAAAATACCTATAAGGATGTTGTCATTGCATTGATTATTTTTAATGCAAGTCTTGATTGTTTTAAACTTGGTAAAGGAATGATGCATGGTTTAAAAGGTTTGGAAAGGTAGGATAAATGTTTATGCTTGTAGGGTACATGGGAATCCCCCAAGCTATTTAATATAGTTAATAGAAGGGTACATGGAATCCCTTAAACTTATATATGGTTGGTTATCGGCAAAACTTGTAAGTATAGTTGGTATGATGATACCACTACTAATGGCCTTAGTTAATAAATAGTTAATGGACTGGTTGGTTGCTTGGTAATGGATTTAATTGGGCAATAATGGCGGGGTGTGTAGCAAAGCCATAGAAGATAGAGGTTTCGAGGGGACCAAAACTGGGAACTAATATTTATCGATATGATGTTTGGTCCAAGTGACCCTATGTATGATGTCACACTTTATTTGGGGGATGTACTAGTCATTCCAGGTTTTTTTTTCCTTGGTCGTGCAGCTACATGCACTGGGGCCCTTTCAGCAGGGAGAGTTGAACCTATATAGCCCGTGGGTGATTTAGGACGACAAAGATACACAGCCTAGGTAAAATTTTTAATGGCATGCTAAACCTAGTCCCCTTTCTCAGTATAGTTATATATATATATATATATATGTATGGTTATGTGCATACAAATGGATTTACTTAGTTTTATAAATGGCATTATTTATCATTATCTTGATTTCATGCTAGCGTTCACTCGTTAACACGTATCGGGGTGTTGTATCCCCTCACGTGCAGGAACCAACAGTTCCATTCCTCCTGCTTAGCAATTCAAACATCGGGGTCAGATTTTGGATTGAAGTGGTGGGCTTCTATCATTCCAAAAGGCTCAATTTCATTGATGTTATTTCATACTTTGACTTATTTATGGATATTGGTTTTGGCTATGGTTGGGGGCATGCTAACTAGATTTTGGTATTCTTTTAGTTAGAGGCTTTGTGGTACTACTATGAGTTGTAATGGGTGGGATCGGTATTGATGTCAGCCTTAGTATTCGTATTGGTATTAGTGCTAGAATCATTAGAAAAAATTTCTCACTATTCCCCCATATTTTATTTTGGAATTATTTAATTATTAATGGAACTTATTTGGTTATGGTCGAATCTATGGTTTGGTTTGGCTTGGTAAGGTTGGATGGTTAGTTTGGGACGGTCGAACTCGGTTGGGTCGATCTTGGTAATAGACATATCCCAGAGTCTATAATCTAAAAGTTGTGCTATCTTGTTATATGTTCAAAATTCATCAAACTTAGAGCAGGCGGTTGGAGGTTGGGTTGGGTAATAGGGGTGGTCTCTGATCCCAGTCGAAATTAGGACGCCCACTACAACAAGGCCCTAGGTCAGGTCGGGTCATCAAGATCCCACTTCTAACTCCCCAAAATATAGTCTAAGTCAATTTCTATCCGGACTAGGCTAAGGTATCTAAAGCCACTCTTATATGTATAACAAGCCATGATCAGTCCTAAGGTAGAGGTTCTACTAAAATACAACTACTAAGCCCCTATAGTATCTAAGGTAACCTTACTTAATGTAAGAAACTAGGGTCAAACTTACCTTAAGCATGATTAACTAGAGCATTTTACTTAATTTAGAGAAAACCAAGGCATTCTCATGCTAACCATGAGCAATGAAATCAATGCACTAAGGTTCAAGGCAACAAGTTAAGTGTTCCAACTCTATGATTTCAATTTAGCCTAGACAATCCAACTAAACCCAAGTCTTGAATTTCATCAATCCAACACTTAAAACTCACCACAAATCCAACACAATATCATAAGAATACTATGACAAAGCTTAATCTAACAAGGGATAAACATAGGATACCTCAATGTAGAAAAAAACTCACAAACCACTAAACCTTTGTTTTTCACTCCAGATATGCCTTTTTAAGATGCCAAGCTATCAAAAACACATTTTACTCATCAATGCGAGAATAACTATACCCATATTGCACTATCGTGCTTGGGGTCCAAAATCAACCTTAAAAACCCCAAGTAGGTCCCACTTACAGAAATCACATTTCCGGAGCCAACCCAGCATCCATACATAATTAAGGAATCATAACCCTCAAGAATGGGTGAAAACCAAGCTAATTTGGGGCTAAAATTAAGCCCTCAAGATATTGGAGTTTTGGTCAAGAAATCCATGAAATTCAACAAGAAAAGAATGGAATCTTACCTTAATTCGGATGAAAATCATGTAAACAGATATTAAAAAAGGTTTCCAATCACCAATAACTCAATTTTGAGTTATCACACTCTTTGGGGCTTTTTCTCTCAAGGTATGAGTAGAAAATGGCCTAATTTGAGACCTAAGTTGTCTTTTTATACCCCTTCAAGGTAATCAAGTATATCAATTGCACAACCTAGCAGCAAAAGTAGGTATGGAAATTGCCATACTTCTTAGTGTAACCATACTACCCCCTGCACATTATGTGTGATCACGGGCCACAACAGTTAACACCTGAAACTTGGAATTGTCCAAGTTTTCACTAAGGTCTCAAAATTCATTTGGAATCTGATATACGCAAGTGAACTATGTAACCCCAATAAATTCTATGTTTCGGATACGATGGCAAAGTTGTATTTTACATTCGAGGTCTTTTCAACCAAATGTGGATCCCACACCCATATTTCTAATTTTCCAACTTTCTGACCAATAGGTCAAAATGAGCTTGAGTGCATCGGTACTTGAACCAAAAGTCTACCTAGCCTAAAATTGATGTTTCGGAGCTACTGGCGTAGTAGGAATTTGCATCTGATAGTGTTCTGCTAAATTTTTTACCCGGTGGCCATTTAGAACTAATGAAGACTTTAAAATAAGGAATTGGCTCTAAAAAACAAACGAACTGCGCGGTAACCCAACTATTAATCCTAGCAAGTCATAAGTGACTTGGGTCTGCTATGGAAAGACTCCAACGGTAATGATAAGTGAAAATATAGAAAATGACCTAAAGGATCATTATATATGCGGAGTAGATACACAAGATTTTTTCTAATTTAGGTACTTTCTTTGATTTTTTGTTTGAGGATGAATGTGTGTTTTAGTGGTGGATAATATAATAAACCTCATTGTGATTTTTTTAGATTTTTAGTTTTTAACCATTTTGTCCTTCCTCGTAGTTGTCTCACATTATTTATGAGTTATGCGAGTGATTGGCATGGTCCCCAAATCTTTTAGGATTGATTTATATGAGTTTGAGCTTTTGAGTATCCTTAAAAGTGATATATTTGACTTTAATCAACATTTTTTGATCCAATCTTCGGATGGTGATTCTATCAGTTTTGTTAGATCCGAAATATTAATTTTGATTAGTAGCATGGTTAGTTCATATTTTGAGAATTTATTTTGCATGTTGTATATTTTTGCCTAAAGGGGTTCTTATCATGACCCAAACCCCATCGTGAGTGGTGTCCCCACTAACCCTCCGATGGGAGAAATGTCTGACCTAAATTACCACTACCAGCACTTACTAAGTTTTAATACAAAAAAAGGTAATTTGATATTAATAAAAAAATATCCAAAGTACTTCTAACACAAGACAATTCAATACCAAAATTTCTAAAATGCCCTCAGCAATTGAAAGTCATCATACCAAAACATTTAAAGAAAACAATCAACGGGTACAACCTAGAAAACTAGCAATAACTAAATTATATGTGTCCAAAAGAACTGAACAAAAATATAGTACAAGAA
This sequence comes from Capsicum annuum, assembly GCF_002878395.1. Lineage (NCBI taxonomy): Eukaryota > Viridiplantae > Streptophyta > Magnoliopsida > Solanales > Solanaceae > Capsicum > Capsicum annuum. Next base: position 85,733,242 of record NC_061111.1, read on the forward strand.
GACCAAAGGTTGCTCAGAGGATGATGCTCCCTTAGATTAGAAATTGATCATTGTCTACTGATGAGGTCTGGCCTAAGCTGTTGGGATATGCTATGCACACAAATAAAAGAAAAGCATAGGTTAGTATTATTACAAACCCACTATTTACTGGTAGAGGAATAGGCCAACTCAAAGTGCATTTAACCAATAATTTTTAAACATGAAGCAACCATGTAACACTAGAAATTATACCTTCACGTAGTCTTTCCTTTTCTTATGTAAACAATCAATCAAGTAAACAAGGAAATAATTATACAAGTACAAATGTTCGTACAAGTCAATGACCATGACTCTAAAATGGATAACTCAACCTTGTCACAATTTCTTCTTTCTTGAACTTCAACAACATTAACTTAATTAAAGTATATCAATAGCCTGAACCACTCATGGATCTAAAGAACAACAACAATATAATTTGGTTCACTCAAGAAACCAAATCAAGCAACAACATAACCCAATTCACTCATGAAACCATCAAAATTTCCAATACTGGGTAGACACATACTAAGGGTCTTATAAATGGCCACTAGCCAAGACCTTCAAGGGAAAAGCTCAGTCCATGTACCAAATATGCAAGACAACTAGTGCTTGCAACCCTTATCCCATACCGATTGTTATACCACCATTTTTCCAATGTCCCACCCTTAACTCTCTAAAATCCACCAATTCATGATGATCAACCTTTAACCAGTCATCTCACAATATCAACCCATGTCATAACATGAAAATCACATAATGAGACAATTCAACCATACTTGTACTTCCAAACAAGACCCCTCTACATAATCTTATTTTAGGTGATCAAATATCTTGTAAAATTATCCAGTAAGTCAACATTCAATAGCATATATTGCAACAAGCAAACAGATAGGCAGTTAAAACCATGTAATCAAAGCCCATTCATCCTTGACAAAACCCAAGAATTACATCTTACTTTCACTATACTAGAAAAGCAACCTAGGTCATATTATTTCCTCAACCATGATCAAAACCTAGAGATTCTAGGGATTAATTAATGAAAAATTGGTTAAATAAGTGGATTAACTTACCTCAATGAAGGAATTTGGGTGGAAATTGATGGAATTCACCATTTTATGCCCTAACCTGGCCTTGAATGAGTTTGGAATGAGATGTAAATTTTAAGTCAAAAAATTGATTTTTATAGTATATAGACTGCTATAATGACTCAATTCCCGTCATAGTAGCCTCTCTACTGTGGCATTTGCCAGCTATAATGGGACTAACCAATGTTAACTCCCACTATAGTTGGAAAATTCCTAATATAGTAGGTTTACGGTAGCAGCCTACTTTCATCTATAGCAGCATAAGCAAGGCAGTAACTTCAAAAGTCCTAGTTTTTGGCCAATTTTACAGTATACTCCAAGATTTTGACATCCTAAACTAACCCCTTTACATCAATTGCTACATTTGAAGTTCTACTATCCCAAATTCAATTCTGAAAGTTTGTACGAACTCTTTAACCCCCTAACTATCACATTTTGGTCTCAAATCACATAGTCATAGAAATATCCATTACCAAATTTACCTAGACAACAATATACTTTGCATTTAACTAGACTATAGCCTAAAATTTCAAACATTTCATCTAGGGAAAACCTTAACCTAAACTTGGCATACTAGGCTATACCATAATAATGAAAAGAGCTATTATATCATCCATCCCCAAAATAACAAATCAAGAAAAGTAATAAAGAAAGAACCTAAATCCTTGAACAAGTGTGGGTACTTGTTGCACATATCCAACTTAGTCTCCCAAGTGGCCTCCTTAATAGGATAGTGCTTTCATTGGACTTTTACGAATCTAATCTCTTTGGTACTCAACTTTTAAACATGTTGATCAAGGATCACTATCAGTTTCTCTTTGTATGAAAGATTCTTATCAAGTAATACTGAGTCCCAATAAATTACATAATTTCTACCATCACGGCATTTCTTAGGTATTAACACATGAAACACTTGATGGACTCCCAAGAAGGTTATAGGCAACATAAGTCTGTAAGACATTGGACCTACATCCTCTAAAATTTTGAATGAATAGATATACTTGGGGATAATCTTTCCCCTCTTACCAAACCAAATCACTCCCTTCATAGGAGACATCTTCAATAACACATGTCTTTTACCTTGTGATTGATGCATTCCTTTTGTCATCTTTGGGATGCCAATAAATTATCCTTAATAAACCCCACCTTCTCTTGAGATTTCTTTACCAAGTCTATACCCAAAGTTTCATATGACCCACCTTGACTAAACTATGGGTGATTTACATCCTCTTTCATAAAAATACTTAAATGGGACCATGTCAATACTAGAGCGATAATTTTTGTTGTATGATAATTCACACAATGATAATAAATAATCCCAATCACTCCTAAAGTTAGAAACACATGATCATAGCATATCATCAAGCTCCTAAATAGTCCTCTCAAACTGGCCATCGATTTGAAGATGAAATGTAGAACTAAGATAAAGCTTTATGGCCAATTCCTCATGCAATTTATGCCAAAATATGGAGTTAAACTATGTATCTCTATCGAATATGATGGATACTAGCATCCATGAAGTCTTACAACCTCTTTAAAATAAATCTTAGCTAAATTCTTTGAGCTGTATTCACCTTAATCGAAATGAAATAAGTGGGTTTTCCTATCCTATCAAGAATGACCCAAATTGAGTCATACTTAAGTAGAAAATTTGTTAGTATGGGCAGTTTAACTAGATTACATTGATTATCATATTATTATTCAACAATGAGCCAAATTGGATTACATTAATTATCATATTATTATCCAGATATTGCCCAGATCCTATATCAATACATCATCCAATACAGAATGTAAAGTATCACAAAATACTATAAAATTCTTGTAAAACACTGACGTCAAATATATCTTGGAAAACTATATTACCCTAGATCTTTCGGGTAATACCCTGACCTCAAATATATCTTCGAAAACACTGAAGCGTCCTACAACTAGTCAAATAAATCATTTATTTTGGGCAATGGGTACTTAATCTAAATGGTCACCTTATTCAACTATCGATAGTCTATACACATTCTGATGCTACCATCCTTTTTATTAACAAACAATACTGGTGCAGCCCCAAGGCAAAGCACTAGGACAAATGAATCCTTTATCAAGAAACTCCCACAATTGATTCTTAATCTTTCTTAATTTATATTATTTTTAATCAAGATATATAGTTTTCCAAGGTATCGCCCATTTCCCATATCCTTATCAACATAACATCCAATCTAGAATGTGAAGCACAAATTTCCTACAGATTCTGGCCATACTTACAGATTTTCTAATCAAGATATATAGTTTTCCAGGGAATCACCCATATTCCATATCATGCATCAACACAACATCCAATCTATAACATGAAGCATCACAAAATACTATAAAATTCTTAAAAACACTAACCTTAAATATAACTTGGAAAACTATAGTACCTTAGATCTTCAATAAGTGATACCCTAACCTCAAATATATCCTAAAAACACTTAAGCACCCAACAACTGGTCAATAAATCATCTATTCTGGGCAATGGTACTTATTCTAAATGGTCACCTTATTCAAATAATGATAGTTTATACACATACTTACGCTACCAATTTTTTTCTTAACAAACAACACTAGAACACCCCAAGTCAAAGCACTAGGGCAAAAGAATCCCTTATCAAGAAACTCTTACAATTAAGTCTTAAGCTCTCTTAACTTAGTTTGATCCATACATAGGGAGGAACAGAGATGGGGCAGGTTCCCAGCTCCAAATTAATAAAAAATTCAATGTACCAATCTGGAGGCATACCAGGCACATCGGTGGGAAATACCTCTTGAAATTCAAAAACTATGGTAACTAACTCAATAGAGGGGACCTCTACACTAGTGTCTTAAAGATGTGCCAAGAAGGACAAACACACCTTCCCCACTAGCTTTTTAACATGAATGAAGGAAATTATTTTCACTGGTCCAAACTTATAAACACTTTCTCATTCTTACTTATCCATCCTAGGATTGTATAAGGTCATAGTCTTAGCAATACAATTCATAATAACATGATATAGGGACAATTAAGTAAGATGATATCAAAATCAAACATATCTAGAATTACCAAATCTACCCAAGTTTGAAAGCCTATAAATATCCCAAAGCAAGCAAAATATACTTGAGTCACTAACACAATGCCTCTAACCAAAGTAGATACACAAACAAGTGAGTCAAGCATATCACAAACCCTATCTAAACCCAGGCAAATTTAATAAACATATACTTAACAGGTTGTGCACTACCTCTACTCGCATTACACCACCTCAATTACTACCACAGACACTTTAATAACCACCACTCCCATCTTGTAGATGACCTCTACCATCTTTTCCAGCTAAAACCATAGTTTTAGACTATAACTGGCCCTAAAATACTGGCTGCTTACCATTACGAATTACTTTTGAAGTGCCCAAGACCAATATAAGTAAACAAGCTCTATCCAATGGTGGTCTGCAAGCAGAAGAATATGAATCCACTTGGCTTCCCATATCTGAAGCCTATTGATTAGTCCTTGATAGACCCTTTATAGATACTGGCAAAGCTAAATGTACTAAAAGTATTGGGTAGGCTTGATACTTATGGCCTCTAGAGCAAGAAACATCGAAATTTGCCTCATTCTAGGATTTCTTCTCTACTATCTTTACATGCAATCCTATTTGAATTATTCTACCTTCTTCAAAAAGTTAGACACATAATTAAAGGTTTTTCTTGAAGAAGTCATTTATAATCCCATAACCTGTAAGTCAGTATTCAAACCTTTAACAAAGATTTGAATCATCTCTTTAGTATCAAGCAACTAGGAAGCATATATAGATAAGATGTGAAACTTAGCCTTATCTACTGTAACTGTCATTTTGACCTTCTTAACGGTGAAAAACTCATCCCTTTTCTTGTCATACATGGTGTGTGGCACATAATTCTCAAAAAATAAAGTGTGGAACTAAGTTTATGTTAATGGAGGTAAATATAAAAACCGATACTCTATATAAATACTCCACTACTGCGTAGCATTACCCTACAGTTGGAAGGTTACAAATTCTACAGCATGCTACTCTACAATAACCATCTTGTGCAACCACTCATGATAGTCTACAGTAAACTCAAAAGTAATTAGAACCAATAAGAGATGGGGGTTTCATCTTTAAGAACTTTTGAATATATCATGGTTAGTCCCAGTTATAATAAGACCCAATACCTAACGAAGAAAAACTTCTACCCTGGAAAGCTCATCCATCTTAGGATTTTTAATAATAGCATGATGCATCATTGGATATTGGTGGACAAGCATTGTAGTCATAGTACCGTCCAACCCACTTAAAAACCCAAACACCAGCTAAATTTGCTCAGAAGATAATAAGGAAGGGTTACACCTCCCGTAATAGGTACAGACCTTTCTTGTTTTGGGATTTCCTTATTCATAATCTCATTATAATAATCCTCAGAAAGGGGAGATATATTAGATCTTTATCAAAATAGATTGGTTACAACTCAGGCTCCAGGCCTAGTGGGTGTTGCCCTACTGCTTCCTCTTCTCCTAGCCCATCCTCTATCTTTGGTTGTGAGTTTTGTGAATGGGATAATTAGTGGGGGAGCTTCTGCTCTAGATCTATTTGATATCATGTTCACCATTTGAAAAATAATAGAATGAAAAGGTCAAATACTAATTTAGATCACCACAAACCAATTATAATCAAATTACAGCATGAAAGAAAAAAAAGTAAAGTTTTTCTAAAGTTCTATAGCCTACCAAAGAAAAGTACAGACGTCTCCATATTGTTCCACAAGACTCTACTAGATTCATTCTGGTATGATGAGATCAATGAAGCTAGGACTCTAAGACCAACTTTATCATAGCCCAAACCTCATTGTGAATAGTACCCACACTAATCCTTCGGGGAGTGAACCATCAAACCCGAATAACCACTACCAATATTTAGTCATTTTTAATGCAAAAAAAGATAAACTATATTGATAAATAATATCTAAAGCAGCTCTAAATAAAGAAATTGTGGAATAATATAAAAATGTCTTAAATTCCCCCATAAATTGAAGGTAGTATACCAAAATATCTAAACAAAACAATCGACGGGTATAACTCAAAAAATTAGCAATAACTAATTTATTTATGTCTAATAAATTGTTAAGAACATGGAGCAAAAAGTCCCACGGATGCTTGGAAGATGATACTCACCCTTGTATTAGAAATCAGTCACTATCTATAACTGAGATCTCATCTCAACTGCTAGATTATGCTTTACACTAAACAAAATAAAGGGGTAGTATCAGTACAAAGTTACTATGTATTGAAAGGCTCATAGGCCAACTCACCTTAATAATGTGAATAATTAACCAACAAAATATAAGCAAGAAGCAACCACATAACACTATAAATTATACCTTCACTTAGTTTTTCCTTCTAGTTTTCTATAAATAATTAATCAAGTAAACAAGGAAAGCATAGTACAAGTACAAATATTCAAACAAGTCAATTACCATGACTCATAAAATAGATAACTCAACTTTTTTACAATTACCTCTTTATTGAACTTCAACAATATTAACTCAGTTCAAGTATATCAATACTCCGAACAACTCATAGATCTAAGAAACAACAATAATATAACACTGTTCACTCAAGAACCCAAAATAACAAATAAATATATAACCTGATTCACTCATGGAACCATCAAACTTTCCAGTATGGAGTATACACATGCTAAGGGTCTTATAAATGCTCACTAGACATGACTTGAAGGGGATAATCTCAGTCTATGTACCAAATATCTCAAACAACTAGTGCTTCACACTCTTATCCTAAACCAATTGTTATGTTGCCCTTATACCAATATCCCCACCCTTAGCTCCCTAAAATTTATCAATTTTGTGACAATCAACCTTTACTCATTTATCTTGAATGTCAACCAATACCATAATATATAAAATCACATAGTGAGATAGGTCAACTATACTTGCACTTTAAAACAAGCATTTCTTACATAATCTTATTTCAGGTGGTCAAACAATATGCAAAATTATCCAATAAGTCAACATTTAATATCATGCATTGTAACGAGTAGATAAATTGGCAGTTCATATGTAAACATACGCCAAATTGAGCTTTTAACTCAGATTCAACCATCACCTGCCTTAATACAAGCTTCACAATGCTCTAACAAACTCAAACCCTGCCATTTCTTAAAATTTTAGCTTAATTATGCTCTTAAACAACATAATAGAACTAAACCAATAATGCTCTAATAATTTTAAGGATTATAACCTAATTATAAAACCTAAGGTCAATTCATGAATGATTCTCTTATTTTAGGGGTTTTCTACCTTCATTCCACTTTAATTCTATTCAATTCACAATTATAAGAGTTAATTCTAATTATTTAATTAGAAATGATCCAATCGTGACCAAAACCTAAGAATTACACTTTGTTTTCACTATTTTACACCAAAAAATTAATCGAGGTCCTGTTAATTCCTCCACCATGATCAAAACCTAGAGATTTTAAGGAATAATTTATGAAAAACTAACTAAATAGGTGGATTAACTTACCTCAACAAAAGAGTTTGGGTGGAAACTGATGAATTTGTCCTTTTTTGTCCTAACTTGGGTTTGAATGAGTTTTGACTTAAAAATATTTTTTATGTCCAAAAACTATTTTTTACTATGCATAGGCCGCAATATCAACCCAATTTCTGCTATAGTGAGATCTGACTAGAATAGCAATATTGACCATTATTGACTCCCACTACAGTTGGAAAATTCCATTATAGTATGCTCATGGATGCAGTCTACCTCAACTATAGCAACGTAGGCAAGAAGTAACTTCAACAGGCATAGTTTTGTGTCAATTTTACAATACACTCCCAGATTTTGACATCCCAAACTGAACTTTTTACGTTAAGTGTTATATCTGGAGTTCTTCTAGAACAAATTTAATTTCAAAAGTTTTTGTAAACTTCTTAACCTCTTAGTTATCATATTATGGTGTCAAATTAGATATCATTAACCTATAATTTATCAGATTTACCTATACCATAACAAACTTAGCATTCATCAAAGACTAGCCTAGTCTGAAATTTCTAATACTTTATTTGAGGAGAATCATAGCCCAAATTTTGACACGCTAAACTATAGCATAATAATGGAAAGGTTCGTTATAGTCCTTGAAAGTAACTTGTTGAAAACAACCTTTTGTTGGTAAATATAATGATTTCTTAATTATGAAATATCAAAATTAGCTTAGTAGCTTTATTAGTTTAATCCTATGGGGGCCCAAATAAATCTTGAGGATCCATTGAGAAAAATTTATAGCCTTAAGCCATTACTAGTGTAGGCCCAGTTCTTCTTTCTGTTCACCGCCTAGTCGCTGTATTTGTAAAGAAGAAAATTATTTCATTAAAAAATACAATGAAGAGACTACATTTGCAAAGAGTAATAGGGGATTGGGTTGGGTCTTTATACTTCGTATACACAACTAGGCCACCACGTTCATAGTAGGTCTGGGTTGGTACCCTTCGTCAATGCAAAGGGTTAGCCACTTTAATGAGTCACTGTTCATAGAATAGTATAAAAACCCTATTTTCATAATTCCAACTCTATTTTTACCATATTTGGAAATTAAAACTCGAGATAGGCAATTTCAAGGAGGATTTTTCATTAAACCTATTTGAGTAAACTTCTAAACCAAAGTTTTATCATAATTCATTGATTTTATTGCTTAAACATCTTAACAACTTGGATGTTATACTTCAAATTTTGGGGTTTTACTCAGTAAAGTGAGAAAATAGTTTTCAATAATTTGAAGCTCACTACAACTTGTTTTTTGATGGGTTTTTATAATTAGAACTCTTAAAATATGGATAACATGATTCTTTATTAAAAAGTTTAGTTTTAACCATTTTATTTCAGAGTCAAGTTTTAAAATGTTTTGGATTTTGAATGATAGTGGATAATTTGGATACCATTATATTCTTGTTGACGTGTAAATTACATAGATGAATTTATTCAGAAGTTGTATGAAAAGGAAATACTTCTTATTGAGGGTACAAATTTATATTTTAACTTTTGAGGTAGGTTATGGTTTAACTTCCTTCGAACGCCTGGGTACCATTCATGTAATGTATGTTATGGATTAGGGATTTTATCATGAGATTTATCTTTTGAGATTATCATTTTATCATGTTTCCTGTGTGGGGGATTATGTGAATTTTATTATTTACTTGAGAGATTATTATCATTAATATACCCATGCGGGTGCTGGTATTAGTCTTATTTAAGCATTATTTGTCCTTTATTATTATAATGATGACCTAGTCAGACTTGGATTGATATTATTAATGTCTTACATAACTATCTTTTATTATGCTGCTATGAGGTGGCTTGTATCATGATCTATTGAGATTTAAAATGACTTGAGCTCATTTACACCATTATTGAGTTGATTTATCATATGATGTTGAATTGGTTATAAGCACGCATCCTTATTCATGGAACTGGTACCACTAAGAAACACTATTTTTGAAAGAAATGAGATATTTTATAAAATGCCTTAGCCAAGGAATGTTACAGTAAGATTGATTGATAAGATTGGGATAGATTATGGATTGTGAACCCCTCATGAATCCTTTCCTACAATCTTATGCTTGAAAGGTATATATGAGGTAAAATTGATATATTACATCCTTATCATATCATTGCATTGTATTATTTGCAGGTCTCTTATGTATTTGATATCGTGTAATTTAGTCTTTCTTTTATGTATATCCATTAAGTAGTTACTCTTATACTGTTATTATAGTTGTATTATTTATACTATTTAGAGTTGTACGAATTGATTAGTCGGTGAAATTTTTTTTGTATATAGGTGGAAGGTTTCTCATAGTTTCCTTAATATGTCTAGTTTTCTACTTTGCATGGTAACCTTGAGATGCCTATTGCGTACAAGCTTACCGTACTCACTCCTACTTATTTTACCCTTTCGATATAGATCTCAGTTCGAGTATGACTTGCAGATCCTAAGTTTATGCTAATTTGAAAGTAATTCAGGGTACTGATGAGCTCCTCATTTGGAGTATGTTTCAAACTTTCTTTCTATCATTATGTTGTCTTTATTTTACATTCAGAGATGGATTTTTATGTAATTTTGTACACTATGTGTAATACCCCACACTTCTCTGAGTTTAAATTCGTCTCTAGAATACCAAAGATCTTGCTTCAAAGATAAATATATTTTATTCCATGTAAAATTTTTAAGATTTTGACTTTTTACCACATCAGAAATCGAATAAGGCTTCCATCGATACCAAATTTGCCCAAATCCGACACTCGGACGAAGAGTTAGAGCCATTTTAGTGAGACAGTATACCACCTGGCACTTGGGTGCGTCATGGAGTCAGCTAAAATGGAAATCATCAAAATCCAGTGAGCCTCCGAAATTATGGCACATTGCACCAAGGCTCAATTTTATAATTGTCAAATTCCAGTACCTCACAGCGATTTCACCGTATCACGGTGAAGCTTTTACCAGCGTTCCAGTTTTGGATTTTAATTCCAAGGGCAAGACGGTCATTTTTCTACCCCAATATATACTCTTTAACATGAGATTTCTCATTATTTCACCCAAATATACTAGTTTTCTCTCAATTTTCTTTAAGAACAACCATTAGGGTTCATGGCTCAAGACCCTAGTCATCAAGATTCCTCCGTAAATCTTTTGAGAATAATATAACAAGGTATGCAGATGTTGATTCTTGGGTCCCTTTCACGCAAGAAGTTCAAGAATCCTTTTCTAAATTCAAAGATCTTATATTTATGAGTTTTTCATGATTCATGTGAATTGAACAAGTTGCATGTTAATTGATGTGTTTATGTTAATCAACTGTAGAAATTATTGAATAACCAAAGTATATTCCCTATATGTTTGATAAAATGCTAATGTGAAGGAATTAGAGCCATTATAGCATGTTGACTAGAAATTCCCAATTGTGTGTAAGTTCATGCAAGCTAAGTGTTTGTTGAAAAGCCTTAGTGAATGAATTGTGACATGTTAGCATGAAATCCCCCAATTATGTGCTCTTCAATGTATGCTAAATGTTTGTTGTAAGACCTTGTTGAATAGAGTGTGAGCCAATAACATGTCTCCCTATACTATCACATGTTTATGGTTTTCAAGTTCTTGACGAGATGCTTTAGAACCATAAACAGGTATTTAACTCATACTCCATTTAATAATAATGGTTTTCAAGTCCTGGGGGTATTTATACCTAAAAATTTAGCTGCAAGTCTAGAGTCTGTGTCAGTTTTCACAATAATCTCAGTCAAGCCACGATCCTTAGAAATTAGTACTCTCAGACAGTTATAGAACTTAAGAAATCTCAGTAATCTAAGTATTATTAGCATTCCAGCTTCAGTTCAGTACTCAGCTCAGATCTTAGCAGTATTCAAATATTTAGAACTCAGTATCATTCAGTTAGATAATGAGATCCAGTAGTGTTTCATCAATTTTTGGAACCAAGCGAACTCAGCTTAGCTCAGTTATTAGTATGATCAGTAATAGATTCAGCTTAGTCTAAGTTCAGTTAAGAATTAGTTCAGAGTTCTTCAGTTGGCAGTAGTAACTAGCACTGAGCGAGTGCAGGGATGATGGCTCTCTGTTAGAGAGGCAGAGTTATTAGTAACGGTCCCTAAACTCTAGAACTGCATAGCCAACACATGACCAAGAGTCACCCATTAGATTAAGGCTTGACTATCATACTTCCTTAGGCTTGACTTCCTATTCAGTGTCACCCATTAGAGAGGCTTGACCATAGCAGAGGTCTTTACCCATGGCATGGTATTGACACCCTTCCAGCTGGGGTTACAATTTGGACCCCACTAGATTAGATTCGGGGCATGTCAGTTAAGTGAGAACTCCCACAGTTACAGTTTAGTAGTAGTCTTTAGAGTAGAACTCAGAAATCAAGACTGTCAGATACAGTCACCCATCTTAGTGAGAAACTTAGATAGTTTCATAGATTCATAGATCACCTACTAGATAGGCCTGGTCTTACATAAAGTTAATCAGTATCAGTACTAATAGATCCAAAGATCACCCGTTAGATAGGCCTGATCTCAGATTCAGTTAATTATTCTTATTATCAGATCCAGAGATCACCCGTTAGGCCTAATCTCAGAATCAATTAATTATTCTCACTATTAGATCTAGAGATCACCCGTTAGATAGGCCTGATCTCAGAATTAGCTAATTATTCTCATTGTCAGATTTAGAGATCTTCTGTTAAATAGGTATGATCTCAGATATACTCATTCCTTATCATTGGTAGTAGATTCAGAGATTATTTATTATAGAGGTTTAATCTCAGATTAGTTAGTCGATAGTAGCAAGCTCAGAATTTAGTTATTGATATGAGTAGATTCAGTTAGTCAGCTTCAGTATTATCAGATTCAGAGATCACTTACTAGATAAAATTGATCTCAACTTCAATACTCAGTTATTCAGTATCTCAGTATTAGTAGTGAGTTCAGACGTCAGTAAAGCAGTATTTGAGTCTCAGTATTCAATGTCACTGTGATTTTAGGTATGATTTGTGAATTTATACATATGTCCTCATTCAGTACTCTCATGTTATTCAGTTAAGAAATTTTTCATACAAAAGCCCTTGCATATAGCCTTACCTCATCTTGCATACTCAGTACATTCCCATGTACTGATGCATTTGCACTATGGTGTTTTACTTTACACCATAGGTTCAGAAGCACAAGATCCAGAGCACCCATAGCAGCTCAGTTTCAGCAGCAGTAGTAGATCTAATAGTGAGTCCTCCTAATTTGAGGATGACCCTTATTTATTTATGGCATTAGACTCAGTTTATTTCAGTAGATGGAGTTAGTTGGAGACTGATGTTGGGTGAATTTATGCATTCTAGCGCTACTATTCTAGCTGTTTTAGCCTTGTTTTGAGAATGATTATTAAGATATATTTGTTAATAATGATATAAATGAGAAATTATATGTCCATTAATGTGTTCACAATGTTAATGGTGTTTCCACACAAGTTTTGATTCAATTTGACCATTTAGAGTTCAACCAAGAAAACTAGTATGACTAGCTCGAGCTAGGTGTTATCTAGTCTCTTGTGTTGGGTTCTAATATGTCCTAATGAGTTACCAAGGTTGTTATTATGTATTTATATGTGAAATAACTTGTTTATAATGTTAAAGGATCAATTGGATCCAGCCAAGGGTCAGAACAATGAGTTAAAGCTTAATGAGAAATTAGCCTATGTTTAGCTCCTGTTTCAAGTTCATCATTGAGGATATTGTGTTGTTTTGAGCTATAAATTGTAGTGTTTAATGCTATACGATGTTTTTTTAATGGACTATGATGATATATGAAGAATATACAAGATTCAAATCAAGTTGAAACAACTCAAAAAGGCACGTAAATGAACACGGAAGCACAAGACACAAGCTGGATACATTTTGGACCCTTGAAATGTATCGGGCATGTGTAGACTGTATATAGGGCCAATGAAGGCATGAAAAATACCAATGGATTAAGAAAAGGCTCAGGTGTTTGACCCATAGGAGCGTGCAACTAATAATTGGGTTTAAAGAGGCTCCGTGACGCGTTGAATTCGCGACAAGCTACTGGAATTTGATAGATATTTTAACAATTGTGAATTGGCATGTCAGCACATCGCGCTGATGCCCAAAATTGGGATAATTCTTCCCATCTGGAATAAAACAGCGTGGAAACCCAATCTAAGTTGTTTTATGACTTTTTTACTATAAATATAACGTGTTAAATCATGTTTGAATAATCTTGGGACCTCTTGGAAACCCTAGATCAACTTAGAACATCATTGGAGGCTACCACAACTTTGTTTTAGGTTTTATTATTCTTTAATTTAGTTTTATTATAGTTTATACCATCATTTCAAAGGATTGGATGATGAATATTTCCATTTAGGAAAAAACCCTCTTTCTGGAGGTGAGGCCAAGAACATGAATACTTTTTAATATTCTTTATTGTAGTTTAATTTTGGATTATTATTTGGGTTGTTCTTAATTTCTCGAGCCTACTATTTTAATGATTAGCTACCATTAGAATAAATCTATATTTTTATGTGAATCCGGATGGAGAATCATAAGATAGAATAAAGAAATTAGGGAACAAGGTTCTTATTCTTTTATGAAATAGGGAATTTGAATTAGTCTCTAGGATAGGGATATACCTAGAAGCCTTGTTTGATTCAATTGCAGGAAGATAACTCCATAGATTTATATGAAATTTTGTATCTCTGTGGGAGTTGTAGGTATAATTTTCACTAGATAGAAGATTTGAGGTCGGGAGACTAAAATTGTAGCATAAACCTTGTGAATCAACAATCTGATAACCAACACTACTGTGATAGGAATAAAGATTTGTATGATTATTTGAAATTCCTCAACCCTGGGCTTTACTCCATTGATTGTCGAAGATTTTATTTTAGGCATTAGTTTAGATTAGTTTTAACTTTCAAAACTACAACTTTATTTGTTACTCTCCTTAATTGGTTAAACTAGAAGTAGATAGGCGGTGAATGCAAGTCCTTGAGAGATCGATGATACTTAGGCTTCCTTGAATCCACTATATTACTTAATAAGAAGATGTACACTTGCGTGTACGTTTGGGCGCCGTCAAGTTTTTAGCGCCGTTGCTGGGGACTTGTTATTAAGCAACTATGTTATTTTTAGTTTTTCTATATTGAGTTGTATATTGTTTTTTTTAGTTTCTTTTTATTTTCCTTTATTTCTATTTTTTCTCATATTCTTCTTAAGATGTCAGCCTGGAATAGATGGTTTTCGAGTAATGACGATTCTAGTTATTTTTGTGGGGGACCACATCATGAGTCTTACTGTCCAGATTTTAATGGTGGTGCATGGAAGAGACCTACACAATCAGATGCGAATACTATTCTATTTGAGGAACAGAATGAAAATTGGTGTTTGGTTTATGGTTAAAGTGATCATTCTAAAAACATGTGTTCTTTAAACCCCGATTCAGTAATGTTTGTGGGCTATGATCAATTGCAAAATTATATAAACTACTACAATCGAACAGGGTTGACTCAGTCACAAATTCAATCACAGACCAACCAACAGCAGTTTTAGCAGCAACAACTAAACATGCAAGCCACAACTCAAATGAGCCATTTACAAGAGATGCTGAAACAACTTTTAGTGTCTCAAAAATAGTTGTTGGTAGATCTGAATAATCATAGAGAGATTGTAGATCAAGAGTATATCCAACCGGTTGTAGCGAAAGTTATTGATAATTTGAGGAAGTTTGAGTATTTAAAAACTAAAATTATTGAAAGTCTTAAAGAGTTACCACTACCACCATGTCTACAGTGGCTAAGGAAATAAGAATATGAGGAGGACATTAGCCAACTTATGGAACAAACACAAGAATTGTAGTTACTCGATTGTCATCTTTATCTTGAGAAGGAGAATAAAAGTGAAGGTGTTGAGGATAGTGTAAATTTTGAAGTAGTATTAGTTGGGCCTCATTCAAAGCACTTTTCCACATTTTGTTTAGATGATGTCTTGTCTGTGGAATCATTTAAAACAGTAGAAGAGTGTGAAGATGAGGAACAAGAATCCTATATACTTGATTTTACACTAGAAAAAAAAATATAAAAACACACCTCACTTTAAGGCTGAGTGATTTACTATGATCAATCCATTACTCGGCTTCTTAATTTTTATACCACCTCCCTATGAGCGAGGAAAAAGGATAGATGCTAAGTTGGGGATGAAATTCATATTCTCAAGGTAGAGGAAAAAGTTGATATGGGTCGTGCCGCTACACTAAATTATGCGCTTCTTGGGAGGAAACCCAAGGTAAGTAAGTTTTATTTTTATTTTTTATTTTTTATTTCACATAGTTTTTTGTTTTTGGTTGAGTCACAGGGTAATGGGAAGTCTGAGTACCATAAACTTGAGCTTGAAGCATGGCAACTATGGAGTGTGGGGTTCCATGGATCCCCTCTCTATGTGAAGATGCTACTAGCTAGGCCTAGAGGCCTTAGGGAGTATTTCTATCTCATACTTTTAAATTTACTTTGGGGACAAAGTAGATTTTTAAGTGTTGGGTGGGGAAATTCAAATTTTTTGGCTCAATTTAAAAAATCTTAGGGTAGGAATAAGTGAGATATTTTTGTTAGTGTTATTTTTTATTATCTGATGCAAGTGGGTTTGTTGGTAAAAGCATGTGATTTTGGAGAATTACTACTTTTTAGATTCTTAGGCTCATATTTTGTGACTCTAGTATTTGTTGGCTTTATTTTGAATTCATGCTATTGTTTGGTTGGGACTCTATGATGATCCTATTGAGTTGAGCATGTTCCATATGTGTGTGAGGTATTTTTGTATATTTCATATTTTATGTGATGTCTAAAACTTGCCTGGTGTGTGTGTGAAGCAAAATAAAGAGTGTTGTTTTAGGAGATGATTTAGGCATTTCTTTGATAGCCTTGTTTTATATATTCTTTTCACCTACCTTGTGCATTATCCTAGTTAAACCCTATTGATCCTTTAGCCTTTTATTTGGTAGCCTCATATGTATCCTAATCCCTTATTTGATAAACCATAAGTTGATTCAAAAGGTTTCTAAGTGCTTTAATTGAAAAAAAATGAATTTGAGAAAGGAGTTTAAGAAATTGAAGAAGAAAAGGTGAAATTGAAGCCCCAAGGTAATAGTTATTAGTGTTTATAATTGAATTATGGTGGATTTATGTGATATAATTGATGTTATAAATATTGCCATGATAGAAAAAATTGAGAAAAATGATTCATGTGGTAGGAAACTATACGTCCATCGGGTTCTTGTGAAAATGCTTAAAAGAGATGGGGCAAAATAAAAAGATATGGGTGGATAAAAAATGGCATAAATTTTTTTGTTGAAGTTTCATTTTAAATGTTTACTGTAGTGTATTAAAGCTATTAGAGAGGTGAGTCACCATTCTTGGCTAAAATAATTCCTACCAGTCACTTAGCCTACATTACAACCCGAAAAAGACCTAATTGATCCCAAGCTTTACATTCAACTATCATTGGAGCATTACATTAAGGGAAAGCCTATGGTTCATTATGTGTAACTTGTGAATTTTTTGTGAGAGTAAGCGTAATTTGATTCTTGTACACATTACGTTATAAATTGTATTATTGTGAGAGATTATGGGTAACTCTCTTATTGTGAAGGGCACATGTTTGATGAATGTGGGCAATTTGTATGATGTCCTTGATTGAGAAATAATCATGAGTTTTCCAACTAGGTCAGTCAATTCCTGAGGCTAGTATGTTTTGGAGTAGTGTTCATGAGCTTTCAATTGTGTTTAACATGCTTAGTGTTCTAAACTTGCATTTGAATAGTCATTGTAGTGCTATATTGAGTGTCTTGCCTTTAATAGAAGTGTGGAGTCTTTTCAGCTCATAGTGATTATAGTTAATAATTGTTCGAGGATAAACAAGGCTTTAAGTGTGGGGTGGTGATGTTGGGTGAATTTATGCATTCTAGCGCTACTATTCTAGCTTATTTAGCCTTGTTTTGAGGATGATTATTATGCTATATGTGTTAATAATGATATAAATGAAAAATTATTTGTCCAAGTATGTGTTCACAATGTTTAATTGTGTTTCCACACAAGTTTTGATTCAATTCGACCATTCAGAGTTCAACCAAGAAAACTAGTGTGACTAGCTTGAGCTAGGTGTTGTGTAGTCTCTTGTGTTGGGTTATAATGTGTCTTAATGAGTTACCAAGGTTGTTATTATGTTTTTATATGTGAAACAAATTTTTTATAATGTTCAAGTGTCAATTGGATCAAGTCAAGGGTCACAACAATGAGTTAAAGCTTAATGAGAAATTAGCCTATGCTTAGCTCGTGTTTCTAGTTCATCGTTGAGGATGTTGTATTGTTTTGATCTCTAAATTGTTATGTTTAATGCTATAGGATGCTTTTTGAATGGAGTATGATGATATATAAAGAATATACAAGATACAAATAAAGTGGAAACAACTCAAAAAGGCTCGTAAATGACCACGAAAGAACAAGACGCAAACTGGACGCATTTTGTACCCCTGAAATGTATGGGGCATGTGTAAGTTGTATATGTGGCCAATGAAGGCGTACAAGATACCATTCGATTAAGAAAAGGATCAAGTGTTTGACCACAGGAGCGTGCAGCTATTAATGGGGTCTAGAGAGGCTTTGTAACACGTTGAAATCGCAATGAGCTACTGGAATTTGAAAAATTTTTTGACAATTGTGAATTGGCATGTCACCGCGTTGTGCCGATGACCAAAATGGGGATAATTCTGCCCTGCTGAAATAAAACAGCGTGGAAACTCAATCCAAGTCAGTTTATGACTTGTTTACTATAAATATAACGTGTTAAATCACGTTTGAATATCTTGGGACCTCTTGGAAACCCTAGATCAACTTAGAACATCATTGGAGGCTACCACAACTCTTTTTTAGGTTTAAGTATTCTTTAATTTAGTTTTTTTATAGTTTGTATCATCATTCCAAGGGATTGGATGATGAATATTTCCATTAAAGGCTAAAACCCTCTTTCTGGGGTTGAGGCCAAGAACATGAATACTTTTTAATATTCTTTCTTGTATTTTAATTTTGGATTATCATTTAGGTTGTTCTTAATTTATTGAGCCTACTATTTTAATGATTATCTGCCATTAGAATAAATTTATATTTTTATGTGAATCCGGGAGAAGAATCATAAATAGAATGAAGAAATTAGGGAACAAGGTTTTTATATTTTTATGAAATAAGGAATTTGAATTAGCCTCTAGGATAGGGATATACCTAGAAGCCTTGTTTGATTCAATTGCAAGAAGATAACTTCATAGTTTTAGCTGAATTTTTGTATCTCTACGAGAGTTATAGGTACAATGTTCACTAGATAGAAGATTTAAGGTCGGGAGACTAAAATCATAGCATAAACCTTGCGAATCAACAATCCGATAACCAATTAAACAGTGATAGGAATAGAGATTTGTATGATTGTTCGAAATGCAATTACCATTTTATCTTCTACTCTCCTCAATTGGTTAAACTAGAAGTAGATAGGCGGTTAATGCAAGTCCCTGAGAGATCGATACTTAGGCTTCCTTAAATCCACTTTATTACTTGATAAGACCACGTACACTTGCATGTGCATTTGGGCGTTGTCAAGTTTTTGGCGCCGTTGCTGGGGACTTGTTATTAGGCAACTATCTTATTTTTTGTTTTTCTATATTGAATTTTATATAGTTTTTGTTTATTTTCTTTTTATTTTCCTTTATATCTATTTTTTCTAACATTCTTCTTAAGATATCAACCTAGGATAGATGGTTTTTGAGTGATGACGATTCTTGTTGTTTTTGTGGGAGGCCACATCATGAGGCTTATAGTCTAGATTTTAATGGAAGTGTGTGGACGGGACCTTCACTATATGATGCGGATACTATTCTATCTGAGGAACAGAGTGCAAATTGGTGTTTGGTTTGTGGTCAAAGTGATCATTCTGAAGATATGTGTGTTGTAAACCTCGAATCAGTAATGTTTGTGGGCTATGATCAATTGCAAAATTATATAAACTACTGCAATCGAATAGGGTTGACTCAGTCACAAATTCAATAACAATCAACTAACAGTAGTTTCAGCAGCAACAACTAGACATGCAGGCCATAACTAAAATGAGCCATTTGGAAGAGATACTGAAACAACTTTTAATGTCTCAAACACAGTTGTTGGCAGATTTGAATAACCATAGGGAGGTTGTAGATCAAGAGTATATCCAATCGATTGTAGAGAAAGTTGTTGATAATTCGAGGAAGTTTGAGTACTCAAAAACTGAAATTGTTGAAAGTCTTAAGGAGTTACCACTGCCACCATGTCTATAATGGCTAAAGGAAGAAGATTATGAGGAGGACATTAGCCAACTTGTGGAACAAACACAAGAATTCTAGCCACTCGATTGTCATCTTTATCTTGAGGCTGTTATTGAAAAGGAGAATAAAAGTGAAGGTGTTGAGGATAGTGTAAATTTTGAAGTAGTATTGGTTGGGCCTCATTCAAAGCGCTTTTATACATTATGTTTAGATGATGTCTTGTCTGTGGAATCATTTAAAACAATAGAAGAGTGCGAAGATAAGGAACAAGAATCATATATTCTTGATTTTACACTAGAAAAAAACATAAAAACTCACCTCACTTTAAGGCCGAGTGGTTTACCATGATCAATCCATTACTCATCTTCTTAATTTTAATACCACTTCCTTAAGAGTGAGGCAAGATGATGGACACAAAGTTGGGGATGAAATTCATATCCTCAAGGTGGAGGAAGAAGTTGATATGGGTCGTGCCATGATACTAAATTAGGCACTTCTTGGGAGGCAACCCAAGGTAAGTAGGTTTTATTTTAATTTTTTAGTTTTTATTTCACGTAGTTTTTTGTTTTTGGTTGAGTCACAGGTTAATGGGAAGTCTGAGTACCATAAACTTGATCTTGAAGTATCGTAAAGATGGAGTGTGGGGTTCCATGGATCCCCTCTTTATGTGAAGATGTTACTAGCTAGGCCTAGAGGCCTCAGGGAGTATTTCTATCTCTTACCTTTAAATTCACTTTGGGAACAAAGTAGATTTTTAAGTGCAGGGTGGGGAAATTCAAAATTTTTGGCTCAATTTAAAAAACTTTAGGTTAGCAATAAGTGAGATATTTTTGTTAGTGTTATTTTTTATTATCTGATGCAAGTGAGTTTTTTTGTAAAGGTATGTGATTTTGGAGAATTAATACTTTTTAGACTCTTAGGAGATGATTTATGCATTTCTTTGATACCCTTGTTTTATACATTCTTTTTACCTACCCTTGTGTATTATCCTAGTTAAACCCCATTGAGCCTTTAGCCTTTTCTTTGGTAGTCTCATATGTAGCCTAATCCCTTCTTTGATAAACCATTAGTTGAGTCAGAAGTCTTCTAAGTGCCTTAATTGAAAAAAAATGAATTGGAGAAAGGAGTTTGAGAAATTGAAGAAGAAAAGGTAAAATTAAAGCCCGAAGGTACTAGTTATTAGTGTTTATAATTGAATTGTGGTGGATTGATGTGATATAATTGATGTTAGAAATATTGCCATGATAGAAAAGATTGAGAAAAATGATTCATGTGGTAGTAAACTATACGTTCACCGGGTTCTTGTGAAAATGCTTAAAAGAGATGAGGCACAATAATAAGATAAGGGTGGATTTAAAAATTTCATAAATTTGTTTGTTGGAGATTGGTTTTAAATGTTTAATGTAGTGTATTAAAGCACTTAGAGAGGTGAGTCACTTTTTTTGGCCAAAATAGTTCCTACCCGTCACTTAGCCTACATTACAACCCAAGAAAGACCTAATTGATCCCAAGTTTTACATTCAACTATTACTGGAGCATTACACTTAGGGAAAACCTATGGTTCATTATGTGTAACTTGTGAATTTTTTGTGAGAGTAAGCGTAATTTGATTCTTGTATCCATTACGTTATAAATTGCATTATTGTGAGAGATTATGGGTAACTCTCTTATTGTGAGGTGCACATGTTTGATGAATGTGGGTTATTTGTGTGATGTCCTTAATTGAGCAATAAGCATGATTTTGCAAACTAGGTGAGCCAATTCTTGAGGCTAGGATGTTTTGGAGTAGTGTTCATGAGCTTTCAATTGTGTTTAACATGCTTAGTGTTGTAACCTTCCATTCGTGTAGTCATTTTAGTGCTATCTTGATTGTCTTGCATGTAGTAGAAGTGTGGAGTCTCTTTAGATCATGGTGTTTATATTTAATAATTGTTTGATGACGAAGAAGGCTTTAAGTGTGGGGTGGTGATGTTGGGTTAATTTATACATTCTAACGCTACTATTCTAGCTTATTTAGCCTTATTTTGAGGATGATTATTATGTTATACGTGTTAATAGTGATGTAAATGAGAAATTATGTGTCCAAGTATTTGTTCACAATGTTTAATGGAGTTTCAACACAAGTCTTGATTCAATTCGACCATTTAGAGTTCAACCAAGAAAACTAGTGTGACTATCTTGAGCTAGGTGTTGTCTAGTCTCTTGTGTTGGGTTTTAAAGTGTCTTAAAGAGTTACCAAGGTTGTTATTATGTATTTATATGTGAAACAACTTGTTTATAATGTTCAAGGGTCAATTGGATCAAGCCAAGGGTCACAACAATGAGTTAAAGCTTAATGAGAAATTACCCTATTTATAGCTCGTGTTTCTAGTTCATCGTTGAGGTAATTTCTCAAATGATTGGGTTTACACGCTGTCACAAATTCTATCACAGACTAACCAACAACAATTTCAACAGCAGCAACTAAACATGCAGGCCACAACTCAAATGAGCCATTTAGAAGAGATGTTGAAACAACTTTTAGGTTCTCAAACACAGTTGTTGGCAGATCTCAATAACCATAGGGATGCTCTAAATTAAGAGTATATCCAACCGATTGTAGTGAAAGTTGTTGATAATTCGAGGAAGTCTGAGAACTCAAAAACTGAAATGGTTGAAAGTCTTAGGGAGTTACCACTACCACTATGTCTATAGTGGCTAAGGGAAGAAGAATTTGAGAAGGACATTATCCAACTTATGGAACAAACACAAGAATTGTTGTCACTCAATTGTCATCTTTATCTAGAGGAAAATATTAAGAAAGAGAATAAAAGTGAAGGTGTTGAGGATAGTGGAAATTTTGAAGTAGTATTGGTTGGGCCTCATTCAAAGCACTTTTTCTACATTATGTTTAGATGATGTCTTGTCTGTGGAATCATTTAAAATAGTAGAAGAGTGTGAAGATGAGGAACAAGAATCCTAAATTCTTGATTTTACACTAGAAACAAAAAACCTAAAAACACACCTCACTTTAAGGCCGAGTGGTTTACCATGATCAATCCATTACTCGGCTTCTTTATTTTTATAACACCTCCCTATGAGTGAGGCAAGAAGATGGATGCTCAGTTGGGGATGAAATTAATATCCTCAAGGTGGAGGAAAAATTTGATATGGGTCGTGCCACGACACTAAATCAGGATCTTCTTGGGAAGCAACCCAAGGTAAGTAGGTTTTATTTTCATTTTTAAGTTTTTATTTCACGTAGCTTTTTGTTTTTAGTTGAGTCACAGGTTAATAGAAAATCTGAGTACCGTAAACTTGAGGTTGAAGCATGGCAAAGATGGAGTGTGGGGTTCCATGGATCCCCTCTTTATGTGAAGATGCTACTAGCATGTCCTAATAAAGGCCTCAGTAAGTATTTCTATCTCTTACCTTTAACTTCACTTTGGGGACAACGTAGATTTTTAAGTGTGGGGTGGGAAAATTCCAAATTTTTGGCTCAATTTAAAAAATTTTAGGTTAGGAATAAGTGAGATATTTTTGTTAGTGCTATTTTTTATTATCTGATGCAAGTGGGTTTGTTGGTAAAAGCATGTGATTTTGAAGAATTACTACTTTTTAGACTCTTAGGCTCATGTTTTTTGACTCTAGTATTTGTTGTCTTAATTTTGAATTCATGTTATTGTTTGGTTGGGAGTCTATGATGATCCTATTGAGTTGAGCATGTGCCATGAGTGTGTGACGTATTTTTGTATATTTCTAGTTGCATGTGATGTCTAGAACTTGCCTGGTGTGTGTGTGAAGTGAAATAAAGAGTATGGGTTTAGGAGATGATTTAGGCATTTCTTTGATAGCCTTATTTATACATTCCTTTTAACCTTGGTGTATTATCCTAGTTAAACCCCATTGAGCCTTTAGCCATTTCTTTGGTAGCCTCATATGTAGCCTAATCCCTTCTTTGATAAAGCATAAGTTGATCCAGTAGGCTTCTAAGTTCTTTAATTGAAAAAAATGAATTTGAGAAAGGAGTTTGAGAAATTTAAGAAGAAAAGGTGAAATTGATGCCCCAAGGTAATAGTTATTGGTATTTATAATTGAATTGTGGTGGATTGATGTGATATAATTGATATTAGAAATATTTCCATGATAGAAATGAATGAGAAAAATGATTCATATGGTAGTAATCTATACGCCCACCGGGTGCTTGTGAAAATACTTAGAAGAGATGGGGTAAAATAAAAAGATATGGGTGGATAAAAAAATGGCATAAATTTGTTTGTTGGAGATTGGTTTTAAATATTTAATGTAGTTTATTAAAGCGCTTAAAGAGGTGAGTCACTATTCTTGGCCAAAATAGTTCCTACCCGTCACTTAGCCTACATTACAACCCGAAAAAGACCTAATTGATCCCAAGCTTTACATTCAACTATTAGTGGAGCATTACACTATGGGTAAGCCAATGGTACATTTTGTGTAACTTGTGAATTCTTTGTTAGAGTAAGCGTAATTTGATTCTTGTACCCATCACATTATAAATAGCCTTTTTGTTAGAGATTATGGGTAACTCTCTTGTTGCGAGGGGCACATGTTTGATGAATGTGGGTGATTTATATGATGTCCTTGATTCAGCAATAAGCATGATTTTTCCAACTAGGTGAGTCAATTCTTGAGGCTAGGATGTTTTGGAGTTGTGTTCATGAGCTTTCAAGTGTGTATAACATGCTTAGTACTGTAAACTTACATTCGTTTAGTCATTGTAGTGCTATCTTGAGTGTCTTGATGTAATAAAAGTGTGGAGTCTCTTCAGATCATTGTGTTTATAGTTAATAATTGTTTGAGGACAAACAAGGTTTTAAGTGTGGGGTGGTGATGTTGGGTGAATTTTTGCATTCTAGCGCTACTATTCTAGCTTATTTAGCCTTGTTTTGAGGATGCCTATTAAGATATATGTGTAAATAATGATATAAATGAGCAATTATGTGTCCCAGTATGTGTTCACAATTTTTAATGGTGTTTCCACACAAGTTTTGATTCAATTCGACCATTCAGAGTTCAACCAAGAAAACTAGTGTGACTAGCTTGTGCTAGGTGTTGTCTAGTCTCTTATGTTGGGTTCTAATGTGTCTTAATGAGTTACCAAGGTTTTTATTATGTATTTATATGTGAAAAAAAAAATTTATAATGTTCAAGTGTCAATTGGATCAAGACAAGGGTCACAACAATGAGTTAAAGCTTTAGGAGAAATTAGCCTATGCTTAGCACGTGTTTCTAGTTCATCGTTGAGGATGTTGTGTTTTTTTGAGCTCTAAATTGTTGTGTTTATTGATATAGGATTTTTTTTGAATGGACTATTATGATATATGAAGAATATACAAGCTTCAAATCAAGTGAAAACAACTCAAAAAGGCTCGTAAATGACCATGGAAGCACAAGACGCAAGCTGGACGCATTTTGGACTCCTGAAATGCATGGGGCATGTGTCGACTGTATATGTGAACAATAAAGGAATGCAAAATAACAATGGATTTATAAAAGGCTCAAGTGTTTGACCCACAGGCGCGTGCACTAATAATGCGGTTTAAAGAGGCTCCGTGGCGAGTTGAAATCGCGATGAGCTACTGGAATTTGACAGAATTTTTGACAATTGTGAATTGTCATGTCACCGTATCACGCCGATGCCCAAAATCAGGATAATTCTGCCCCGCTGGAATAAAACAGTGTGGAAACCCAATACAAGTTGGTTTATGACTTGTTTACTATAAATATAACGTGTTAAATCACGTTTGAATCATCTTGGGACCTCTTGAAATAAGAAATTTGAATTAGCCTCTAGGATTGGGATATATCTAGAAGCGTTGTTTGAGTCAATTGGAAGAACATAACTTCATAGATTTAGATGAGTTCTTGTATCTCTGCGGGAGTTGTAGGAACAATGTTCACTACATAGAAGATTTGAGGTCGGGAGACTAAAATAATAGCTTAAACCTTGTGAATCAACTATCCGATAACCAACTAAACTATGATAGGAATAGAGAATTGTAAGATTGTTCGAAATGCCTCAATCCTGGGCTTTACTCAATTGATTGTCCAAGATTTTATTTTAGGCATTAGTTTAAATTAGTTTTAACTTTCAAAATTACAAATTTATTTGTTTCTCTCTTCATTTGGTTAAACTAGAAGTAGATAGGTAGCGAACGCAAGTCCCTGAGAGATCGAAGTTGGGCTTGCATGAAGCCACTCTATTACTTGGTAAGACTACATATACTTACGTGTGCATTTGGATGCTTTCAATTTTTTGGCGCTGTTGCCGGAGACTTGTTATTAGGAAACTATCTTATTTTTAGTTTTTCTATATTGAATTGTATATAGTTTTTGTTTAGTTTCTTTTTATTTTCCTTTATTTCTATTTTTTTTCTCACATTCTTTTTAAGATGTCACCTGGGATAGATGGTTTTCTAGTGATGAATATTTTTGTTTTTGTGGGGGACCACTTCATGAGGCTTATTTTCTAGATTTTAATGAAAGTGCATGGACGGGACCTTCACAATATGATACGGATACTATTCTATCTGAGGAACAGAATGCAAATTGGTGTTTGGTTTGTGGTAAAAGTGATCATACTGAAGATATGTGTGTTGTTAACCCCGATTCAGTAATGTTTGTAGGCAATGATCAATTACAAAATTAAATAAACTACTGCAATAGAATAGGGTTGACTCAGTCACAAATTCAATCACAGACCAACAAATAGAAGTTTCAGCAGCAACAACTAATCATGCAAGCCACGGTTCAAATGAGCCATTTGGAAGAGATGCTGAAATAACTTTTAGTCTCTCAAACACAGTTGTTGGCAGATCTAAATAAACATAGAGAGGTTGTAGATCTAGAGTATGTCCAAGCGATTGTACAGAAAGTTGTTAATAATTCGAGAAAGTCTGAGTACTCAAAAACTGAAATTGTTAAAAGTCTTAAGGAGTTACCACTGCCACCATGTCTACAGTGGCTAAGGGAAGAAGAATATGAGGAGGACATTATCCAACTTATGGAACAAAGAAAAGAATTGCAGTCACTCGATTGTCATCTTTATCTTGAGGTTGATATTGAGAAAGAGAATAAAAGTGAAGGTGTTGAGGATAGTATAAATTTTGAAGTAGTATTGGTTGGGCCTCATTCAAAGAACTTTTCTACATTATGTTTAGATGATGCCTTGTCAGTGGAATCATTTAAAACTATAGAAGAGTGTGAAGATGATGAACAAAAATCCTATATTCTTGATTTTACACTAGATTAAAAGCATAAAAACACACCTCACTTTAAGTCCGAGTGGTTTACCATAACCAATCCATTACTCGGCTTCTTAATTTTTATACCACCTCCCTATAAGTGAGGCAAGAAGATGGATGCTAAGTTGGGGAGGAAATTCATATACTCAAGGTGGAAGAAAAAGTTGATATGGGTTATGCCACAACACTAAATTAAGCACTTATTGGGAGGCAACCCAAGGTAAGTAGGTTTTATTTTCATTTTTTAGTTTTTATTTCATATAGTTTTCTATTTTTGGTTGTCATAGGTTAATGAAAAGTCTTGAGTACCGTAAATTTGAGCTTGAATCATGTAAAAGATAGAGTGTGAGGTTCTATGGATTCCCTCTTTATGTGAAGATGCCTCTAGCTAGGCCTAGAAATCTCAGGGAGTATTTCTATCACTTACCTTTAAATTCACTTTGGGGAGCAAGTAGATTTTTAAGTGTAGGGTGGGGAAATTTCAAATTTTTTGCTTAATTTAAAAAATTTTAGGTTAGGAATAAGTGAGAAATTTTTGTTGGTGTTGTTTTTTATTATCTAATGCAAGTGGGTTTGTTGATAAAAGCATGTGATTTTGGAGAATTACTACTTTTTAGACTCTTAGGCTCATGTTTTGTGACTCTAGTATTTATTGGCTTAATTTTGAATTCATGCTATTGTTTGGTTGCGAGTCTATGTGATCCTATTGAGTTGAGCATATGCCATGTGCGTGTGAGGTATTTTTGTATATTCCTTGTTGCATGTGATGTCTAGAACTTACCTGGTGTGTGTGTGTGAAGCATAATAAAGAGTGTGGGTTTAGCAGATGATTTAGTCATTTCTTTGATATCCTTGTTTTATACATTCTTTTCACCTACCCTTGTGCATTATCCTAGTTAAACCCCATTGAGCCTTTAGCGTTTTCTTTGGTAGCCTCATATGTATCCTAATCCCTTCTTTGATAAGCCATAAGTTGATTCAAAAGGATTCTAAGTGCTTTAATTGAAAAAAAAATGAATTTGAGAAAGGAGTTTCAGAAATTGAAGAAGAAAAGGTGAAATTGATGCCCCAAGGTAATAGTTATTGGTGTTTATAATTGAATTGTGGTGGATTGATGTGATATAATTGATATTAGAAATTTTTCCATGATACAAATGAATGAGAAAAATGATTCATGTGGTAGCAAACTATACGCCCACCGGGTACTACTGCAATTTGACAGATTTTTTGACAATTGTGAATCGGTATGTCACCGCATCGCGCCGATACCCAAAATTGGGATAATTCTGCCCAGCTGAAATAAAACAGTGTGGAAACCCAATCTAAGTCAGTTTATGACTTGTTTACTATAAATATAACGTGTTAAATCACGTTTGAATCATCTTGGGACCTCTTGGAAACCCTAGATCAACTTGGAACATCATTGGAGGCTACCACAACTTTTTTTTAGGTTTTATTATCGTTTACTTTAGTTTTTTTATAGTTTGTATCATCATTCCAAGGGATTGGATGATGAATATTTCCATTAAGGCTAAAACCCTCTTTCTGGGGTTGAGGCCAAGAACATGAATACTTTTTAATATTCTTTATTGTATTTCAATTTTTGATTATCATTTGGGTTGTTCTTAATTTCTTGAGCGTATTATTTTAATAATTAGCTACCATTAGAATAAATTTATATTTTATGTGAATCCGGGAGGAGAATCATTAGATAGAATGAAGAAATTAGGAATAAAGTTCTTATTCTTTTATGAAATAAGGAATTTGAATTTTCCTCTAGGATAGGGATATACCTAGAAGCCTTGTTTGATTCAATTGCAAGAAGATAACTTCATAGATTTAGATGAATTTTTGTGTCTCTACGGGAGTTGTAGGTACAATGTTCACTAGATAGAAGATTTGAGGTCGGGAGACTAAAATTGTAGCATAAACCTTACGAATCAACAGTCCGATAACCAACTAAACTGTGATAGGAATAAAGATTTGTATTATTGTTTGTAATGCCTCAACCCTGGGCTTCACTCCATTGATTGTCCATGATTTTATTTTATCCATTGCAGGGGATTGAACCCGGGTCACCCGCGTGATAGGCGGGAATAAAGTACGCCCAAGTATAGTGGCTTCAAGGAAGCCCAAGTTTCAATCTCTCAAGGACTTGCATTCGCCGCCAATCCTGTTCTAGTTTAACTAATTGAGG
This sequence comes from Capsicum annuum, assembly GCF_002878395.1. Classification (NCBI taxonomy): domain Eukaryota; kingdom Viridiplantae; phylum Streptophyta; class Magnoliopsida; order Solanales; family Solanaceae; genus Capsicum; species Capsicum annuum. The sequence continues at coordinate 85,762,765 of NC_061111.1, forward strand.
AGAGTAGCAAATAAAGTTGTAATTTTTAAAGTTAAAACTAATCTAAACTAATGCATAAAATAAAATCTTGGACAATCAATGGAGTAAAGCCCAGGGTTGGGGCATTTCGAACAATCATACAAATCTCTATTCCTATCACAGTTTAGTTGGTTATTGTATTGTTGATTCGCAAGGTTTATCCTACGATTTTAGTCTTCCGGCCTGAAATATTCTATCTAGTGAACATTGTACCTACAACTCCCGCAGAGATACAAAAATTCATCTATATCTATGAAGTTATCTTCTTGCAATTGAATTAAACAAGGCTTCTAGGTATATCCCTATCCTAGAGGCTAATTCAAATTCCTTATTTCATAAAAGAATAAGAACCTTGTTCCCTAATTTCTTCATTCTATCTTATGATTCTCCTCCCGGATTCACATAAAAATATAGATTTATTCTAATGGTAGCTAATTATTAAAATAGTAGACTCAAGAAACTAAGAACAACCCAAATGATAATCCAAAATTAAACTACAATAAAGAATATTAAAAAGTATTCATGTTCTTGGCCTCAACCCCAGAAAGAGGGTTTTAGCCTTTAGTGGAAATATTAATCATCCAATCTCTTGAAATGATGATACAAACTATAAAAAAAAACTAAATTAAAGAATAATAAAACCTAAAAAAAATTGTGGTAGCCTCTAATGATGTTCCAAGTTGATCTAGGATTTCCAAGAGGTCCCATGATAATTCAAACGTGATTTAACACATTATATTTATAGTAAACAAGTCATAAACTGACTTGGGTTAGGTTTCCACGTTGTTTTATTTCAGCTGGGCAGAATTATCCTGATTTTGGGCATTGGCATGATGCGGTGGCATTCCAATTCACAATTGTCAAAAAATCTGTCATATTTCAGTAGCTCATCGCGATTTCAACGCGTCATGGGGCCTCTTTAAACCCATTATCAGTGCACGTGCCTATGTTTCAAACAATTAAACCTTTTTTTAATCCATTGGTATTTTTCACGCCATTATTGGCCACATATACAGTTGACACGCGCCCCATACATTTCAGGGGTCCAAAATGAGTCCAGCTTGCGTCTTGTGATTCCGTGGTCATTTACGAGCCTTTTTGAGTTTTTTCCACTTGATTTGAAGCTTGTTTATTCTTCATATATCATAATAGTCCATTCAAAAACCATCCTATAGCAATAAACACAATAATTTAGAGCTCAAAACAACACAACATCCTCAACGATGAACTAGAAACATGTGCTAAGCATAGGCTAATTTCTCATTAAGCGTTAATTTATTGTTGTGATCCTTTGCTTGATCCAATTGACCCTTAAACATTATAAACAAGTTTTTTCACATATTAATACATAATAACAACCTTGGTAACTCATTTAAGACACATTAGAACCCAACACAAGTGTCTAGACAACACCTAGCTCAAGCTAGTCACACTAGTTTTCTTGGTTGAACTCTAAATGGTCGAATTGAATCAAAAGTTATGTGGAAACACCATTAAACATTGTGAAAACATACTTGGAAGCATAATTTCTCATTTATATCATTATTTACACATATAGCATAATAATCATCCTCAAAACAAGGCTAAATAAGCTAGAATAGTAGCACTAGAATGCATAAATTCACCCAACATCAGGGACATGTCCCATCAAATCCTTATTCAGACAGTTTATAGTCTTTCAAACTATAGATTTTTCTGACTAGTTGTTCAGAAAGATGTTTAGTTTGGATATCGTTAAACTTTATTCAGTTGTATTTTAAGTATTTGAACCTTATGGAAAGTTTCCTCTAGTTTTCCACATTTATTTCAGTATATTATGCAGTGCTCAGTTACAGATATCAGAAAGGGTTAGCTTGTGGTCCTTCGGGTCATAAGCACCGTGTGGCATTTTGGTTCTAAAAAATTGGTGCATTACATTATGTCAATTTTAGAGTGGTCTTTGCTCATAACACTTAACTTTGGAATGGGAGTTATATCTCTTTTAGTTGTTTAGAGTTGGTTTATATTTTCAATTTGACTTTATCCTAGTGTTTCATATTTGATTATTATTTATCTTTAATATCTCTTGTGGAATTAGTCTTACCTATTAAGATTGGATCAAAGAAGGTGTCATCATGATCTCAAATTCTGGATTGTGATAGATCACATAGAGGTAGAACACTTGGAAGGACAAGGTTTGATCATGCCTCACTTGTGCTCATATGGAGTATATGATCATAACTATATTAATTTTTTTAAAATATTTGATGTTTTGGACATATTGTGAATTTATTATGGATATTGTCAAGCAAATATGGATAGTAGAAGGTCCCAATCATTTTATTACTTTTAGAGCCTATTTGGTAAGCTATGTAATAACTATGTAATTACCAGTGCAATCAAACAATATACTTATAATTACATAGTTATTACATTGTGGCAAATAAACATGTCATCATAATTAATAGGTTGTGTAACTACTAGGGTGGTATTACTATCCTTGTAATTACACCAATTTCAATTACCAGATGAATTTCCAAACAGACCCTTAATTGGAACAAACTAAAGAATATGAAACGGGTACTATTATGGGAACATTTTTAAACAGCTCATAAATAGAAAGGAAATTGTGAGAATTAAAGAAGATGTTTTTGAAGAGGCACCAAGTTAGAACAATACAGGTATTCTTAAGGGTCAAGCTGAATTAAAGTAATATCTTTATTATGAAGAAGAATTGTAAAGATAGAAAATATGCATAGAATGATTTGCAATAGGTGACAAAAATACTAGATATGTTCATAATCTAGGAAGAGGGTGGAAAATCCCTCCATTACTATTTTTTCCATTACTTCTTAATGATGCAGTGAATGTAGACCACATGCACAAAATGAATATTAGAGGCTAGGATCATTTTATTTGTTACTTCATTAAAAAAAAATATTCTTACACTAAATAATATCAAACCCAAAATATTCAAATCTATTAGTACTCCTTCAAATTTATTTATATTTTATTGTAGGTTTCTAAATTATTATAGCAAGTAAAACATAAAAAACTATAAATTATTAGATTCTAGAATTGAATTAATTTTTTTGTACATAAAGAACACCCACTTTTATGAGAAAAAGAAATATTACAATGTTGAAACAAAAAAGAATTCTTGATACATAAATTTTACCACTGTAGGAGCTAATTACTCCCCCTCCCATAACTTTATGATATTCTATAAAATTTCATTAAAAAATATCTGATACATTACCTTGTATGATTCATCACTAGCTAAATTGAATTGTTAAATATTTTCATGTATCTATACATAATCTTATGTATCTATGTACTTGAGCTTTATAATTTCATTCATCTATGTATATGAGTTTTATAATTATATGTATCTATGAGTTTAAGTTTTATAATTTCATACATCTATGTATCTGAATTGTGTAATTTCTTCTAATACTTTTGATACATTCTGATGTTGATACATTTAGCTGCTCCACACATGCATATTTCATATTTTTGGTAAATGCATCCATACGAGTTTTTGTTATATTACATTTCTGATACTTTATATATTTAGTTGCTCTACTCATGTATCTTGCATGTTTTTTATAAATGTAACCATAAAAATGTCACATCTAGCCAGATCTGACCCTTTTTAGATAGAGCAAAGAAAATGAACACAAGAGAAAACAAAGAGGTACCATCAAAATATTGAAATAGAGAGGATATAGTAGTCACTGGGTTGACTGCTGGTTTTTGGAGCTTTGATTGCATGGATTTTGATGCATTCTTCTGGCTAGATATGGTCGTTTCTAGCTAAAACAAAGGGAAAAGTAGAGGTGACGAAGCTAGATAATTGATTAGTAGTTTGTTAGAGCTTCAATTATGGTGTTTTCTAATTAAAAAGATGGTAGGTATGGTGGTTTTATTGGTGGAGCCGTCCGAATATGAAGTTTGATGGTGGAAAACGATGTCAGAGAGAGATGTCATGTGTTGATTTCATCGAAGCTCTAGTTCTTTGTTGGTTGGAGTTCGTCGTGGCACAAAGAAATTTCATTAAAGAGGAGAGATGAGAGGAAAGGGAACAGTTGCTAATATGGGTTTGGTGATGTATCAAATACCATGGAGAGAGAAAAATAAAAATATGGGATGTGATGTAATTATTTTAAAGATGCTGAATAATATATATTAATGGTAAAACTGTTAATGATATGATGTAATTTTAAAAAATAAGTATTATTTATTGTTAGAATAAATAGATAAGAAATTTTTTTGAAGAAGTAACAAAAAAATGATCCTATTCTCTAATATTTATTTTGTACACGTGGCCTACATCCATTGCATCATTGATAAGTAATGACCAAAACAGTAATAGAGAGGATCCTTTCTCGAAATAAGAGATTATAGATAAAAAGATCTAGCAAATAAAATTTAGATAAATTAACTGGTATATAGTAATTTAATTTTTGATTTAAGGGTTTTATACGAAATGTGCATTGTATGTTTATTCCAAATTATTTAATACTCTAAAAATTTGAATTGCTATCGAAATCGACAAAGAAACCATATGACTGATTTTGTTTATTATCACTTTTTTGCTTGATTTTGTGTCTACTATTGCCAGCATAAGTTCTCTTTACTAACGACTTTATTCCGTTTGTTATAGCCAGGAGTCAAACTATCATATTTTTGCTTGATTTTGTGTTTACTACTGTCAGGCTAAATTCTCTTTACTAACAATCTTTTTCCTTCTATTTGTTTGATTCAATGGTGGTAAGTTGATAACACAAATGTACAAATCCAAGAGAAAACACAACAAAGCTACAAGAAAAAAATTGCCTTTCATGACAAAGGAAGATCAAAACTTTTGATTCACAATATGCAGGGAGTCAACTACTATAAATAAAATCAACAATATCACTACTATAATCAACAAAATAAAAATATGAATATGTTCACATAAAAAGAGCTTGATAAAGATGACAATGATAAAAACATTCTTAATAATATTAAATTGATTTGATCAATTTACCTACATATGATTGATATAAAAAAGGAAAGGGATCAAAAATACCTTTCAACTATTGAAAATAGATCAATTATACCCTTCATTTGATTTTGAATTTAAATATACCCTTACCGTTGGTGAATGGCTCACTTTTACCTCTCAAAACTAACAATTGACATGTCATATAACCAACTCACATAAAATAATTTTATTTTTCTGAAATAGAAAGTAAATTCAAAAAGAAAACCTAATATTCTTCCAACTCACCATCTACCTCTTTCTCACCTCTATGTTGCTCAGCAGAACAATTATACTTTATTATATCCAGAAAAAATGTTGCAGATATAAAAAGAGAGAGGAAGAGAAATGGAAGACAAATAGTATTAGTATATTTTTAAGGGCCATTGGGTTGGGCGATCGCACCGATGAATCGATCATGCAACTCCGCCTCCATCGGAGATGAGGCCTATGAGCCGTTAATAATAATTCTCCAATGTAGATAATGGTAATTAAAGATATATAGACTAATTTTTCATCTTTGTAAATTAATACAAGCTACTATAATATGTTTGTTTCAGTTTTTTAAATTCATTAATTATTATTATTATTTAAAAATTCGATTATTAGACTCTAAAATTTCAATGATTTTATTTTAATAGTTCCTTTATGGTTTACTGTGACTTTTGAGTTGAATAATGATTGGTAACGTTGATAGGACCATTAGAAAGTATTTTAGAATTTTTAAAATGAGTTTCAAGACATTTTGAGACCCCAAAATAGTAAGGGCCCATGATTAAGGGGTGCTATGGAGGCATTGTACACCCAGACACAAAAACTAATGGCCTAGTGCGATATGAATGTGCCATTCTATTTGGTTCATTAAGGGTGTGTCATGCCTTTGGTGTGGCGCAATAAGGGAGTGCCACACCCAAGGGCGTATTGACGTTAATTTTTAATTTTTCCTTCAATATTTTTGAGGATTTTTTGGTCTATAACCTCCTAATTAATCCTACAATAATAGTAAACATGATTTCCACCCTCGTAAATCATAATATGCAATCGATATCCTTCTCAAATTCTCAAGAACACCAAATAAGGATTCTTCTCCAAAATTAAAGCTTCCAAGTCTTTAAATCAAGTTACTCTAAAAAAAATTTATCAAGTCCAGGTATGTGGGGTTTGAACAAGGATATTCTTTCGTCATTGTACCAAAAAGTTTAATTTTTAATTGAATTTGAAGAAATTGATTTACTAGGGTTCATAGCACTTTTCTTATACTTTAAGATTATGATGTATCCTTGTGAGTTAAGTCTTATTTAGCACAATATTTAATGTTTAATTATATTTTTATCCATGAAAGTGATCTTATGCATTGAGTTTGATATTTTGAAAGGAAATTTCTATGAGATGGTAAATTATTACAATTTGAGAATTATGTACTTAGTTTACAAGAAGTAAGAGAAGCATAGTTGGTTTTCAGTTTTATAAACCCACATTTTCCTTTAAGGTGAATTTCAGAAGTATGAGCATGTGTGTGCATGTATATATATATATATATATATATATATATATATATATTGTGAGTAGTACTTGGCATCGAGAAGGAATGTAGGTTTAGTGCATCCTATTATTCAGAAACTACGTGTCACCATAAGTTTAAGCGGCTTTGCCAGAGAGTGTCCCCTCACCCCAAGGGGGATAATTTTAGTGATCACTCTAAGTTAAGGTTTTATACCGATAGAAAGGGTAGAATATCTCTACTCAATGTGGGTAAGATATTGGAATCCATGGTAACTCATATGGTTTATATCAATCATAAAAATGTCCTACAAGAAAACTAGAGAGGATTGTAGAAACTAACTGTGATGGCCTCACAAGCTTTACTCAGTTGTTGCTTTACAATTTATGTTTATGTTAAGTTAGATTGTCATATATGCTTTACTATTCATGTTTTAAGATGATTTGGCATTTCAGTTCTTTCATGATCATAATGAACTTACTTACACTTAGCATGCATATTTAATAGTTTTGGTTGAGATCAGTATCAGTTTTAGTTATTGCATTCACCCACATATACTCAGTACATTCTATAAGTACTAACCACATACATGTTTGTATGGATATATTATTTCATAATGTAGATTCTGGTGTTCGTTCTCAATATTATGATTAGTCACGATCATTATTTCCTATGTCCTGGCTATTAGAGATTCCTCATTCTCTAAGGGACAAGAATATGTTTTATTTAGTTGTTCAGATAATAAGTTGAACTATAGACTTTATGTTTTTCTTTTGGGTTAGCTGGGTTCTGTCCCAGTGGCTCTTCAGATTATTTAGAAGCTTGTTAGAACGTGTCAATTTTTTTTTTAGATGTTCAAACTCTAAGTTGATGTTAGTTTGTCCTATTTTTATTAAGACTGATATTTCAATGAATGTTAATTTTTCAAGTAAGTTTTCATTTACGTCCATATAAGTTGTTTCTAATTTAGTTCTAAGTGAGTAGATATCATGGGTTAGCTTTGGGGCTACTTTATCCCTAAGCACCGTGTAATGTCCAAGGGGTAGCTTTGGGTCGTAATAAACTTGGTATCAGAGCCCAAAGTCTTAAAGATTCCTAGGGAGTCTGAAAAGCAATTTTGTATAGAGTCTTGATCATAGGTGTGAAGCACACCACACTTATGAGTAAGAGGCTACAGAACATAATAGGAACTATCCCTTCTTTCATGACCTCTATCATGCTTTGAAGTTATCTCTATTTTCTCTAACTTGTTCTTTAACATGATAAAGAATACCCCTCATAGAGCGTACATCCATAGAAAAAAAAGGACCAACAAGCCCCACCACCACCTACATACCTTCTGAACAAAAATGTCTTATATTTTAAGTTTTGGGGGTTTTTTCCAAGTGTTATCTCAAGATGTGAATGCAAATGCTCAGGGTAATCAGCCAGCAGTAGTCCGAATTCATTAGAATGGTAACTTGGCTACAGCCAGAGTATGAGATTTTATGAGAATGAATCCATCTGAGCTCTTTGGTTTAAATGTAAATGAGGATCCATAGTTTTTTGTTGATGAGGTGATGGATATCACTTAGATTATGCATGTCACAGAGGAGGAATGGAATTGGCATCTTATCAGCTAAAGAATATTATCGGTGACTATGTTACTGTGTGAAAGGAAGGTAGGGGTGAGAATACAACTCCAATGACTTAGAATGTACTTCAGACAACCTTTCTAGATAGGTTCTTTCATTGTGAGATGAGGGAGGTTAAGGTGGAGGAGTTCATGAACCTTAGGCAGGGCTCTATGTTGGTAAAAAAATATCACCTCAAGTTCACTCAACTTTCTAAGAATGCCCAAAGTTCTTGCCAGATTCTAGGGCCCATATGGGTAAAGTTATCATTATAGTGTCTGTCTTAGTAGTCAAAAAGTATAGGACTACTATGTTGATTGGGGATATGGATATTGCTCGATTGATGACCCATACTCAGCAAATTGAGATGGAGAAATTAAAGAAAAGAGAAAGAGAGACTAAGATGGCTATGATTGGAGAGTTTGATTATAGTCAGCATAAGTTAGGAGGGGGAAATCGTTCGCAGTTTTAGAATAGTTTATTTGTACCTGCACCGTCCTCAACCAGTCACTACTAAAAAAATTGGTAAAACTGACCACAATTTGTGGTCGGAAAAAACCGACCACACGTGGTCGGTGTGTGGTCGATTTTTCAAAAAAAAAAAATAATTTTTTTAAAAAAACCGACCACAAGTTGTCGGTTTTATATTTTAAAAATCAAAATAATTATTACAATAATTTTAATAATTATAATTATTTATTTAACAAACAAAAATTTAAAAAAAAGGAATAAAACCGACCACTTGTGGTCAGTTTTTTTAAAAAAATATAATTAAAAAAATTTACAAAAAACGACCACTTGTGGTCGGTTTTTAAAAATACTTTTTAAAATTTATTTTTAAAAATTTTGTTTTAAAATTTAATTAAAAAATATTTTAAAAACCGACCACCTGTTGTCGGTTTTTAAAAATTCTTTTTTAATTTATTTTTTAAAAACCGACCACTTGTGGTTGGTTTTTGAACTAAAAAATAAAAGTAAATATTTTTTAGTAACACCTAATTATATATTTGTAATAAAATATATATATTATTTTCATTAAAAATAACTATATATATAATGTAATATATATCTAATTTTTTAAAATTACAATGAACACACGTAGTCGATAACCAGCATAATAATAATAAAATTCAATAATTCTAAAACTTTTTGACAAAATTACACTAAAATTTTTTTAAATAAAATAAACAAATTACGTTAAACATAATCTTTATCTTTTACTTATGTTTCAATATATAAAATAAATATTTTCCTTTGTATATACGGTAAATGATGTTAAACATGCATAATCTTTGTATAATGAATATTTGTATATATATATATGGCATACCGTTGAGATAATGATATTATGTTACTATTCCAGTCATATTTAATAATATAATATATAAACAATAATTCATCAGAATATAATGAACGTGTTCTATTATAAGGTAATATACTTGTGGATGTGATATGTATAGTACACATTCAAGAGTTCATATATATATATATAACCAATAATTCATCAGAATATAATGAACACATTCTATTATAATGTACTATACCTGTGGATGCGATGTATATAGTATGCATTCAAGAGTTCATATATAAGTATCTCTCTCTCTATATATATATATATATATATGATGTAGTGATCGATTGATGAACGATATAGTCAAAGACTATTAGAATCTATCCAAACATATTGAATACCTTGATTTGAAACGATAGAAGTAATAATATATACTGTACGTTGACATTATATTAATGTAAGATAATCAAATTAATCGATAACTCTAATCAAATTAATCGATAACTCATCAAAGTATGTATATGAAATACGTCGTATTATTTATTGGATCATATACTCGTGTATGTATGTGATATATATAATACGTATTTAGACCTTGATATAGTTGATGGTGTGTATATGCGTGTGTATGTATAGGTATATACATATTATATAGTGAAGGTATATTAATGACATAAGATAATCAAACAATAATTCATCTGGTTATATGTGAAATACGTTGTATATTATTAATTCATCTGATCAATTTTGACTGCTAGATACTCCTTTTAGGTTGTTGTTTTGTAAAAATTATTAACTTCAACTATTAATATTTTTGACACATTATTCTTGTATCAAAAAGATATTGACGTGTCACATTCGTGATTTAAAAAACATATAAAATATTTTTACAAAACATACAAAATAATCTTCAAGCTTGAATAGGTTTTCGAGAAGGTCTGCATACACTGTACCCTCCATGTTGACACCCAATTTTGACCTCCTGATACTACATTTAGGTTGTTATTTTAACAAAATTATTAATTTCTTAAATATTAGTATTTTTTAACATATTTCTTGCATCAAACAGATTTGTAACGTGTCACATTCATAATGCATAAATTATTTTTATATTTTAGCATCATTTTTTATAATTTTTTAAATCAAATACGACATTTTACATGATTTTATTAATTAAATTACCTTTTCATGTAATTGTGCACACTCACATTATTTGTTTACATTGCCTAGTTTTTCATTATTTAGTACTATTTATTTATTATTATTATTATTATTATTATTCATTATTTATTATTATTATTATTTTTTATTTTTTATTATTATCCTTATTATATTATCTCTATTGTTATTTCAATGACAACCAATTAGAATTACTTTGCCTAATTTATTCACTTTTATTCAATTTCTTACAATCTTAGCCTATTTTATTCAATCTATTACATATTCAATCAATTGACATTCAGTCATGTCAATTTTAACCTAATCACTTGGTCTATTACAATTGTAGCCAACATTGGGACTCAATTCAGAATTTTTTATTCAATTTTTAATAAAAATCTCAGCCTGTAAATCACAGTCGTTGATCAAAGATGAACCAACGACTGAGATCAAAAGGAGCATTCATTCCTTTTAAAAAAAACAAATAAACCAAAACCCTAATCCTAAATTCATTTCATAAGCCTCCACCACCACTCTCTCTACCTCCTCTCTCTCTCTCAAAACCTCTTCCGCTGCTAACTCTCTCTAATCCCCCTCCCCATCGCCGCTCTACCACCAATGAAGGCAGCAATACTGCCTCCCTATATTTGCCCCTTTGGTAGAACCAGTCGCCGCCGTCAATGCCTAATACTGGCGCCGTCGCCCTCACCTCCTCCTTCTCCCCATTCATCATCCCTCCTCTGACGCCATCTTCTCCAATGAAACTAGCGAACCAGCACTGTCCTTTACCGCCGAAATAGCCATCACTTCGCCATAGAACGATGGGTTCTCAAGAACCCCTCCTAGGTTTGATTCCATATTTTATTTTTTCTCTCCTAACATCACAGATTTATGTGATTAGAAGTTAATTTGATTAAGTATGTTGATAAAATCTATATTCTTTATTTTGATTAATTATCTATGCTGTTATGCATGAGGATTCTCCAATTTTATTGTATTATTGGGGATTTTTTTTGTTTTTTTGAAATTGTTATATGTGTGTATGTTTTGACGTAGTTCATATCAAAAAATTAAACTAGTAAGGTATTTGACTGTGTCTACTCCTTACCAACAGTACTAGAAAGGAGAATAAAATTCTAACTAGAAAGGAGGTGTAGGTATGAAGTCTAGGACTAATTAAAAACCACACATATGATTATGAATAGTTGTAAATTGATTTTTTTGGTGTTATTAGTTGATTTTAGTTAATTGGTTCCTGGACCACCAGTTTAGGGAATAAAGCAACACACAACTTTTATTATTTTTTCTAACACTTGCCTAATCGTTCAAATTACGTTTTTTGACTGACAAAGATTATACAAAATTGTCGCCATGTGTTATGTTATTATAATTTTATTTTAAATTCTATATATTGTTACTTTAAAAAAGAAAAAAAAGACTATCAAGTCATTCACGGAATATTTATGGGTAAAATTCTTTAAAATGCTAAATTTCTAGTTTTGAAAATAAGAAAGGTTCTAAGTTGATTGAAACAGAGATATGATTGGGGATTTAGAAAAGCTTGAGCAAGAACAATTCCATCTAGGGGATCTGATTGGAACTATTCTGAAATAACTATTTAAAAATAGTTAGTGTTGTGGCTTGAAATGTGTACTAGTGACTTGAAAATGGTTAAGTATAGTGACTTGAAAATGTGAATTAGTTAATTGAAAATAGTTAAGTGTAGTGACTTCAAATGCTTGTACATGACTTGAAAATGGTTAAGTGTAGGGACTTTAAAGGGAATTTTTTTGTTTTATGGTACTTGAAATGTGGACTTGTATTTTAAATTTAGTTAAGTGTGGTCACTTGACAAGTGAATAAGTACTTGAAAATGTTTAAGTGTAGGTTGTTGAAATGTGGACTTGTGTTTTGAATTTAGTTAAGTGTGGTCACTTGAGAAGTTAGTTGGTTACTTGAAAATGCATAAGTGTAGGTACTTGAAACGTGGACTTGTGTTTTGAGTTTAGTTAAGTTTGGTCATTTGTGAAGTGAAATAGTCACTTGGAATGTTTAGATGTAGTTACTTGAATTATGAACTTGTGTTTTGAATATAGTTAAGTGTGGTCACTTGAGAAGTGAGTTAGTGACTGCACAAGTGTTGGTACTTGAAACGTAGACTTGTGCTTTCAATTTAGTTAAGTTTGGTCACTTGTGAAGTGAATTAGTGACTTGGAATGTTTAGATGTAGTTACTTGAATTATGAACCTGTGTTTTGAATATAGTTAAGTGTGGTCACTTGAGAAGTGAGTTAGTGACTTGAACATGTTTAAGTGTAGGTACTTGAAATGTAGACTTGTGTTTTGAATATAGTTAAGTGTGGTCACTTGAGAAGTGCGTTAGTGAGTCAAAAATGTTTTAAGTGTAGTTACTTGAAAGGTGGACTTGTGTTTTGAATTTAGTTAAGTGTGGTCACTTGAGAAGTGAATAAGTACTTAAAAATATTTAAGTGTAGGTAGTTGAAATGTGGACTTGTGTTTTGAATTTAGTTAAGTGTGGTCACTTCTCAAGTGACCACACTTAACTAAA